>NC_134271.1:9305959-9605959 GCF_031893055.1 Leptodactylus fuscus | reverse complement strand
ACTCACATACAGTATATCCCCTCAGTCACACTCACATATATCCCCTCAGACACTCTCACATATATCCCCTCAGTCACACTCACATATATCCCCTCAGACACACTCACATATATCCCCTCAGACACACTCACATATATCCCCTCAGACACACACTCACATATATCCCCTCAGACACACGCTCACATTATATCCCCTCAGACACACTCACATATATCCCCTCAGACACACACTCACATATATCCCCTCAGACACACACTCACATACAGTATATCCCCTCAGACACACACTCACATACAGTATATCCCCTCAGACACACACTCACATATATCCCCTCAGACACACTCACATATATCCCCTCAGACACACTCACATATATCCCCTCAGACACACTCACATATATCCCCTCAGACACACTCACATATATCCCCTCAGACACACTCACATATATCCCCTCAGACACACTCACATATATCCCCTCAGACACACACTTACATATATCCCCTCAGACACACACTCACATATATCCCCTCAGACACACACTCACATATATCCCTTCAGTCACACTCACATATATCCCCTCAGTCACACTCACATATCTCCTCAGACACACTCACATATATCCCCTCAGACACACTCACATATATCCCCTCAGACACACTCACATATATCCCCTCAGACACACTCACATATATCCCCTCAGACACACTCACATATATCCCCTCAGACACACACTTACATATATCCCCTCAGACACACACTCACATATATCCCCTCAGACACACACTCACATATATCCCCTCAGACACACTCACATATATCCCCTCAGACACACACTCACATATATCCCCTCAGTCACACTCATACATATATCCCCTCAGACACACACTCACATATATCCCCTCAGACACACTCACATATATCCCCTCAGACACACACTCACATATATCCCCTCAGACACACTCACATATATCCCCTCAGACACACACTCACATATATCCCCTCAGACACACACTCACATATATCCCCTCAGACACACTCACATATATCCCCTCAGACACACACTCACATATATCCCCTCAGACACACTCACATATATCCCCTCAGACACACACTCACATATATCCCCTCAGACACACTCACATACAGTATATCCCCTCAGTCACACTCACATATATCCCCTCAGACACTCTCACATATATCCCCTCAGTCACACTCACATATATCCCCTCAGACACACTCACATATATCCCCTCAGACACACTCACATATATCCCCTCAGACACACACTCACATATATCCCCTCAGACACACGCTCACATTATATCCCCTCAGACACACTCACATATATCCCCTCAGACACACACTCACATATATCCCCTCAGACACACACTCACATACAGTATATCCCCTCAGACACACACTCACATACAGTATATCCCCTCAGACACACACTCACATATATCCCCTCAGACACACTCACATATATCCCCTCAGACACACTCACATATATCCCCTCAGACACACTCACATATATCCCCTCAGACACACTCACATATATCCCCTCAGACA
Organism: Leptodactylus fuscus; assembly: GCF_031893055.1. Taxonomy (NCBI): domain Eukaryota; kingdom Metazoa; phylum Chordata; class Amphibia; order Anura; family Leptodactylidae; genus Leptodactylus; species Leptodactylus fuscus. The sequence continues at coordinate 9,604,390 of NC_134271.1, read as the reverse complement.
CACTCACATATATCCCCTCAGACACACACTTACATATATCCCCTCAGACACACACTCACATATATCCCCTCAGACACACACTCACATATATCCCTTCAGTCACACTCACATATATCCCCTCAGTCACACTCACATATATCTCCTCAGACACACTCACATATATCCCCTCAGTCACACACTCACATATATCCCCTCAGACACACACTCACATATATCCCCTCAGACACACACTCACATATATCCCCTCAGACACACGCTCACATTATATCCCCTCAGACACACTCACATATATCCCCTCAGACACACTCACATATATCCCCTCAGACACACACTCACATATATCCCCTCAGACACACACTCACATATATCCCCTCAGACACACACTCACATATATCCCCTCAGACACACACTCACATATATCCCCTCAGACACACTCACATACAGTATATCCCCTCAGTCACACTCACATATATCCCCTCAGACACTCTCACATATATCCCCTCAGTCACACTCACATATATCCCCTCAGACACACTCACATATATCCCCTCAGACACACTCACATATATCCCCTCAGACACACACTCACATATATCCCCTCAGACACACGCTCACATTATATCCCCTCAGACACACTCACATATATCCCCTCAGACACACACTCACATATATCCCCTCAGACACACACTCACATACAGTATATCCCCTCAGACACACACTCACATACAGTATATCCCCTCAGACACACACTCACATATATCCCCTCAGACACACTCACATATATCCCCTCAGACACACTCACATATATCCCCTCAGACACACTCACATATATCCCCTCAGACACACTCACATATATCCCCTCAGACACACACTTACATATATCCCCTCAGACACACACTTACATATATCCCCTCAGACACACACTCACATATATCCCCTCAGACACACACTCACATATATCCCTTCAGTCACACTCACATATATCCCCTCAGTCACACTCACATATATCTCCTCAGACACACTCACATATATCCCCTCAGTCACACACTCACATATATCCCCTCAGACACACACTCACATGTATCCCCTCAGACACACTCACATATATCCCCTCAGACACACTCACATATATCCCCTCAGACACACACTCACATACAGTATATCCCCTCAGACACACACTCACATATATCCCCTCAGACACACTCACATATATCCCCTCAGACACACTCACATATATCTCCTCAGACACACTCACATATATCCCCTCAGACACACTCACATATATCCCCTCAGACACACACTCACATATATCCCCTCAGACACACACTCACATATATCCCCTCAGACACACACTCACATATATCCCCTCAGACACACACTCACATATATCCCCTCAGACACACACTCACATATATCCCCTCAGACACACACTCACATATATCCCCTCATACACACACTCACATATATCCCCTCAGACACACACTCACATATATCCCCTCAGACACACACTCACATATATCCCCTCAGACACACACTCACATATATCCCCTCAGACACACACTCACATATATCCCCTCAGACACACACTCACATATATCCCCTCAGACACACACTCACATATATCCCCTCATACACACACTCACATATATCCCCTCAGACACACACTCACATATATCTCCTCAGACACACTCACATATATCCCCTCAGACACATACTCACATATATCTCCTCAGACACACTCACATATAAACCCCTCAGACACACTCACATATATCCCCTCAGACACACGCTCACATATATCCCCTCAGACACACGCTCACATATATCCCCTCAGACACACGCTCACATATATCCCCTCAGACACACGCTCACATATATCCCCTCAGACACACGCTCACATATATCTCCTCAGACACGCTCACATATATCCCCTCAGACACACACTCACATATATCCCCTCAGACACACTCACATATATCCCCTCAGTCACACACTCACATATATCCCCTCAGTCACACACTCACATATATCCCCTCAGTCACACACTCACATATATCCCCTCAGACACACACTCACATATATCCCCTCAGTCACACTCACACATATATCCCCTCAGACACACACTCACATATATCCCCTCAGACACACTCACATATATCCCCTCAGACACACACTCACATATATCCCCTCAGTCACACTCATACATATATCCCCTCAGACACACACTCACATATATCCCCTCAGACACACTCACATATATCCCCTCAGTCACACACTCACATATATCCCCTCAGACACACACTCACATATATCCCCTCAGTCACACTCACACATATATCCCCTCAGACACACACTCACATATATCCCCTCAGACACACTCACATATATCCCCTCAGACACACACTCACATATATCCCCTCAGTCACACTCATACATATATCCCCTCAGACACACACTCACATATATCCCCTCAGACACACTCACATATATCCCCTCAGACACACACTCACATATATCCCCTCAGACACACACTCACATATATCCCCTCAGACACACACTCACATATATCCCCTCAGACACACTCACATATATCCCCTCAGACACACACTCACATATATCCCCTCAGACACACTCCCATATATCCCCTCAGACACACACTCACATATATCCCCTCAGACACACTCACATACAGTATATCCCCTCAGTCACACTCACATATATCCCCTCAGACACTCTCACATATATCCCCTCAGTCACACTCACATATATCCCCTCAGACACACTCACATATATCCCCTCAGACACACTCACATATATCCCCTCAGACACACACTCACATATATCCCCTCAGACACACGCTCACATTATATCCCCTCAGACACACTCACATATATCCCCTCAGACACACACTCACATATATCCCCTCAGACACACACTCACATACAGTATATCCCCTCAGACACACACTCACATACAGTATATCCCCTCAGACACACACTCACATATATCCCCTCAGACACACTCACATATATCCCCTCAGACACACTCACATATATCCCCTCAGACACACTCACATATATCCCCTCAGACACACTCACATATATCCCCTCAGACACACTCACATATATCCCCTCAGACACACACTTACATATATCCCCTCAGACACACACTCACATATATCCCCTCAGACACACACTCACATATATCCCTTCAGTCACACTCACATATATCCCCTCAGTCACACTCACATATATCTCCTCAGACACACTCACATATATCCCCTCAGTCACACACTCACATATATCCCCTCAGACACACGCTCACATTATATCCCCTCAGACACACTCACATATATCCCCTCAGACACACTCACATATATCCCCTCAGACACACACTCACATATATCCCCTCAGACACACTCACATATATCCCCTCAGACACACACTCACATATATCCCCTCAGACACACTCACATACAGTATATCCCCTCAGTCACACTCACATATATCCCCTCAGACACTCTCACATATATCCCCTCAGTCACACTCACATATATCCCCTCAGACACACTCACATATATCCCCTCAGACACACTCACATATATCCCCTCAGACACACACTCACATATATCCCCTCAGACACACGCTCACATTATATCCCCTCAGACACACTCACATATATCCCCTCAGACACACACTCACATATATCCCCTCAGACACACACTCACATACAGTATATCCCCTCAGACACACACTCACATACAGTATATCCCCTCAGACACACACTCACATATATCCCCTCAGACACACTCACATATATCCCCTCAGACACACTCACATATATCCCCTCAGACACACTCACATATATCCCCTCAGACACACTCACATATATCCCCTCAGACACACACTTACATATATCCCCTCAGACACACACTTACATATATCCCCTCAGACACACACTCACATATATCCCCTCAGACACACACTCACATATATCCCTTCAGTCACACTCACATATATCCCCTCAGTCACACTCACATATATCTCCTCAGACACACTCACATATATCCCCTCAGTCACACACTCACATATATCCCCTCAGACACACACTCACATATATCCCCTCAGACACACTCACATATATCCCCTCAGACACACTCACATATATCCCCTCAGACACACACTCACATACAGTATATCCCCTCAGACACACACTCACATATATCCCCTCAGACACACTCACATATATCCCCTCAGACACACTCACATATATCTCCTCAGACACACTCACATATATCCCCTCAGACACACTCACATATATCCCCTCAGACACACACTCACATATATCCCCTCAGACACACACTCACATATATCCCCTCAGACACACACTCACATATATCCCCTCAGACACACACTCACATATATCCCCTCAGACACACACTCACATATATCCCCTCAGACACACACTCACATATATCCCCTCAGACACACACTCACATATATCCCCTCAGACACACACTCACATATATCCCCTCATACACACACTCACATATATCCCCTCAGACACACACTCACATATATCCCCTCAGACACACACTCACATATATCCCCTCAGACACACACTCACATATATCCCCTCAGACACACACTCACATATATCCCCTCAGACACACACTCACATATATCCCCTCAGACACACACTCACATATATCCCCTCATACACACACTCACATATATCCCCTCAGACACACACTCACATATATCTCCTCAGACACACTCACATATATCCCCTCAGACACATACTCACATATATCTCCTCAGACACACTCACATATATCCCCTCAGACACACTCACATATATCCCCTCAGACACACGCTCACATATATCCCCTCAGACACACGCTCACATATATCCCCTCAGACACACGCTCACATATATCCCCTCAGACACACGCTCACATATATCCCCTCAGACACACGCTCACATATATCCCCTCAGACACACGCTCACATATATCTCCTCAGACACGCTCACATATATCCCCTCAGACACACACTCACATATATCCCCTCAGACACACTCACATATATCCCCTCAGTCACACACTCACATATATCCCCTCAGTCACACACTCACATATATCCCCTCAGTCACACACTCACATATATCCCCTCAGACACACACTCACATATATCTCCTCAGACACGCTCACATATATCCCCTCAGACACGCTCACATATATCCCCTCAGACACACTCAGATATATCCCCTCAGACACACTCAGATATATCCCCTCAGACACACGCTCACATATATCCCCTCAGACACACGCTCACATATATCCCCTCAGACACGCTCACATATATCCCCTCAGACACGCTCACATATATCCCCTCAGACACACTCACATATATCCCCTCAGACACACACTCACATATATCCCCTCAGACACGCTCACATATATCTCCTCAGACACGCTCACATATATCCCCTCAGACACACACTCACATATATCCCCTCAGACACACACTCACATATATCCCCTCAGACACACACTCACATATATCCCCTCAGACACACACTCACATATATCCCCTCAGACACACTCACATATATCCCTCAGACACACACTCACATATATCCCCTCAGTCACACTCACACATATATCCCCTCAGACACACACTCACATATATCCCCTCAGACACACACTCACGTCATCACATCGCGCCTACACACGCCAAAGCCGGAGCGCAGCAGTAAGCTGTGACAGCTCCTGCTTTACTCGCTTATATGTTCAACTCATCGGTGTCCACACATACAACTGAAAGCAGCGATCCGCTCACTAACGGGGAAACCTGGATTCGGCCTGATACGGCCTCAAAATCCTAACCAAATTACACCGTGTGAACTCAGCCTTAGCATACACACCTACCTACAAGTGCACTTACACCACACATTTATTATCATATATATTATCATACATACACCTATAAGTATGCACATAGCACACTTTCCATCATACAAACATACAGTATACACACAGCACACACTTATCACGCACACCTACAAGTATACTCACACCATCATACACAAACATGTATGTTTAGACACAGGACACACTTATCATATCTATAACTATAACTACACACATAAACACACTTATAAATATACCCACACTATACACTTATCATTATATATATATATATATATATATATATATATATATATATATATATATATATATACCTATAACTATACAGATCTTATCCTACACACTTTTAAGCATACCCACACCGGACACTTATCATCATACACTTATCATCAAACAATTATCAAATACACACTTATAAGTATACACACACAACACACATTGTCATACTCACTCCTATAGGTACACACCATATACTTATGCAAACACAGAACACACTTATCATCATACTCAAACCTATAAGTATATATACATCAGACACTTTATATCATACACACCTATACGTACACTACAGCAGACACTTATCATATACACAGCACACTTTTATGATCATACTAGCAGTTACCCGCGACTTCGTCCGGGGGTTTGCGGTGGCGCCAAACCGCTAATATTTCTTGTTTTCCCATGTCTTCCCCCAGTTTCTTGTCCCCCCATCTCTGCCCCCAGTTTCATGTCCCCCCCCCTTTATCTGTCCCCAGTTTCTTGTCCCCCGCATCTCTGCTCCCAGCCTCAGGCCCCCCCAATCTCTGCTCCCATCCTCAGGCCCCCCCCCCAAATATGTGTGTGTGTGTGTGTGTGTGTGAAATTTCCCCAAAATCCATTCAGCCGTTTGGCTGTGATTGAGGAACAAACATCCAAACACACCAACCCACAAATATCCAAACTCACACACACATACACATACACACTTTGATAAGTATACACAGCGCACTCTAATCATCATACATATCTTTAAGTATATACACACTACACACGTTTACCCTCACACTTATTTGTATGACTATAGCCCTTTGTGTTACACTTTTGGTTCCTTTTTGTGTCATACATCTTGTGATCCAACCACACCGTTTGGATAAGGCAGCAGTTCATGCTCAGTGTATGCTATGAGGTTGAAGGTGGATGCGCCTCCTGCCTACATTGCAGATTACAGTGGCAGCGCCTTCCTGCGGCTTTGTGTCGTCTGCCAGCGTTGAGGTCTCCATTCTCTTATCATTTCCTCCTCTAAATGATTCTAGTGTTAGAAAATAACAGTAAAAGTGAAATCTGTCTGGAAGAAATGGCGCAGCCGGCAGACAGCTCCATATCCTTGGAAGGTTTACTCTAAGATTACAGCTCTGCACTCACATAGTAAATTGCCTATTCACAGGCGGCGACAATCTGCCGCTCGTCTTTCATGTTTCATCTCGACATTTTGCACATCATACATATCAGTCGCTGACTGCCGCGCTGTATTATTCTCTTTGACACCTTGAGAGGAAGGAGCAGGTGGATTGTTTACTGCTGACAAACACTTGGCTTTTGATACGCCGGCTACCCGGAGGCCACTCAGCGACAATCCACAGTGTCTGTGAAAATGAACGTCTCTGTCACAGAAAGTATCTGATGCTTAAGTATCGCAGAAGGAGATGGGGAAGAAGCGACAACAATACAGATCAGGACATCACAAGGCGCCACAGGGAGCGCTGCTCTGCAACCTCCGAGGAACAAACTGCTGAGGAGAAGAACGCACAACTCAAAGACTCTTGTTACTGTGTATTTATATAACAGTGGGCAGGGCTGTGACAACCTCTTAGATATGATATACAGGCTGGTTGTCAGTAATAACAGATGAATAACTGCACTGTAGTATAAGGTGTGTGGATCTCATGTCTGATCACAACGTAAATATTAGTGATGTCAGCACCAGGGGGCGGGGCTGTGACTACATATAATGAGCCTCGCAATGCACTGAATTCTAGGATTTTTAGTGTTTGTACTGAGCACAGTGTAAGGATTATAGCTCTAGAATATACAGAGGCTGTAAACACATTACACTAGCAAAAGTTACTTGGTACTGACTGAGCATCTTTCAAAATTGTGACGGCAGCTCTGGCTGTGAATGGAGTATAAGACGTGTAACATAGGATAAGTATTCACACTGTTGCCGGACATTGTGAGCTGTTTCCGTTATCTGGTGATTTTCCAGCATATCTTTCTCTTGCACTTTCCTGGTGACGGCCGATCCCCGATTCTCCCGCGCTGAACGTTTGTCTTTCACAAAGACCTTGACACAAAGAAGGTGCGAGACACGAGCGCGGCCCACTCCAAACAATCTGCGGCTTTTGTGGAAAAAAAGATTTCATGATTGAACAATGTATTGAATGATATGACAAGTTGCTGCTTGATCTGTGTCCAGCTGGAAGGGAAGATGTCTCATCAGCATCTTTTCAGCTGAGGACGTCTTTCTATTCTCACTCTGAGCTTTTCCAGATCTCCTCCCTCGCTCCATGTCAGCAGAACGCACTAGGTGAGCCAGGCCGTCGCACAACTTCAGTGACTGATACTGCTGGAGGAAGTTTATAAGCATCCCCTGCCATGAGATCAGGAGGTCAAGGTCCCCAAGAACCACAGCCAAGAGACCACCTGTGAGCTGTAGAGGCTGGAGCAAAACTACAAGTCTCAGAAGTCATTGACACCTAAACCAGGTAATATCTCACCATAAAAGACCAGCACACCTGTCTACTGAAATACTCTGTGCTGTTAGTGACTTTGCTCAATTCACTATGTAACTCTCAGTTTGTGATCTTCTCTGTAAGGTCAGCACACTCCTCTCCTGAAATACTCTGTGCTGCTGGGGACCCTACTCCTCCACTATGACTACATTGACTATAATAGGATCTGTTGGGTGTCTGTGATGTAGTTAGGCTTGCAACACTTTATCATCTGTTTTCAAGCTTTTAGGTGGTGTGTGCAGCTCTGCTGCTATTCATGTAATGGGAGATGTCCTGCGACTCCCTGTGCACCGCTGCTATTACTTTAAGAGGACCTTTCATGTCCTCAAGCACATGCAGTTTTATATACCACAAGAAAGTCGACAGTGCCCTGAATTCAGCACACTGTCGGCTTTCCCGTTATGTGCCCCGGGCAAGAGATATTGGTACCTTTACCGATCTCTGCCCACTGTCAGCAGGGCAGTCCTGACAGTCTAGCTGGGCTTTGAGGAACGCCTCCTATGACAGTACTCGTCCATAGCCCTGTACTGTCAGAGGGGCGTTCCTTACCACCCAGTGATGACGCTGAGCTGTAAAGAACGCCCCCCACCTCCCAGATGAATACTGTCCGGAGAGATGTTCCTTACAGCTTAGCGTCATCGCTGGGCGTTGTACACTGATAGTACAGTGCTATGGACTGGTACTGTCAGGGGGGGGGGGAAGAGCGTTCCTCACAGCCCAGCCCTTCTGACAATGGGAGGAGATCAATAACTGCACCAATATTTCTTGCCCCGGGGCACATAACGGTAAAGCCAACAGTGTACTGAATTAAGCGCACTGTCGGCTTTCTAGCAGTTTGTGAAAACCCATGTAACATGAGGATATGAAAGGTCCTCTTTAAATAGGAGTGGTGCTGTTCACACTGCCCACCCATTAGCAGCTTTGGGCACCCACAGGCTAGTGCAACAGCTGATCTGTGCAGGTTCAGGTGTCAGACACTTACAGATCACATACTAACAGATCACTAGACTTTCCACTGCAGGGACTGTCAGCTTATCCTGTGGTAGGTCAAAAGAATGAAAAATCGATTTGGGGCCAGAAAAACCCTTAACTGTACGTTATTTCTCTGCTAATTCCTATGGATTGGTGTATACTGTGTCTAGATGTATACATCACAAAATGATAATCCTCTCCGGGATGAGATCTCTGATGTTTGTAAAATATGGTTTCCATTACCGTCCTGTTATTGTAGATACAAGAGACAATAGCTTCTTCCGATTGCCGCACACAAGTAGCGCTTCATGGCAACCAATGTGACATTTTATCCACGCAGGTCCTCAACGGCAGAAGAGCCTGGAGAGGGCCGTGCAGTTCAATCATCAATCTGTGGTGTGATGGCTTTAAGAGGCAGGTGACATTCAGCAAGCACTTGAACAATGGTGATCACAGCCTTGTGCGGCGTCTCTGCGGTGAAGAGCAGGTGTCGAGTCTCTATAGAGCAGATAATGGCTCCCACACAAGAGAAGGGCAATTTGCTCCCCACCCTGCCCTGCACTTCAGCCTCCGCGACAAGGTATCGAAACAAAGCTCAAGTCACACAAAGCAATGTCGCGCTGTAATAACGGGCACTGAGTGGGATAACCTTCATTATTGGAGACGCGTTCATTATGTTTTCATAACCTACATACGTTGCATTCAACAAGTCACAGTATTTATCATCCTCCGAGCCAAATGTTCCACATTGTGACTCTAGAGAGAAATAAAGACACAATGGACCGGAAAGCATTTACAACGTCTGTACTTTGTAGAATCAAGGTCCAACAGGTAATAATAAATGCACGTGGCCAGGGCGATACCAGCAGATGACGCACTGCTTCAAAATTACCCAGCACGTCATGTCAATATTTCTCTGCAGGAACACAGAGTAATTCAGGGTCACGCAGTGTAACATCGGAGTGTCAGCTGGTGACATTACATTCGGAAGTCATGTTTTAAGCAGTCACCCGATATAACACTGCAGCCAGGATCAATCTACTGCAAGGACTGACAGCAGAACACAGGTTGTGGGTACATGGAGATCCTAGCACTACAGGGACTGTCAGCAGAATACAAATTGTGGGTACATAGAGATACCATCACTGCAAGGACTGTCACATAATACTGGTTGTGGGTATATAGAGATCCCATCACTAGTAGCCAATCCTGACTACAGGTAAATGAAGATCTTACCACTGCAGAGACTGTTAGAAGAACATGGAATTAATGCACATGAAGATCCTCCCATTTCATACACTGTCAGCAGAATACAGCCTTGGGCACATGGAGATATCTACAGTGCTGGGACTGGCAGCAGAATACAGGTTGTGGGTACATGGAGATCCTACCACTACAGGGATTGTCAGCAGAATACAAATTGTGGGTACATAGAGATACCATCACTGCAAGGACTGTCACATAATACTGGTTGTGGGTATATAGAGATCCCATCACTAGTAGCCAATCCTGACTACAGGTAAATTAAGATCTTACCACTGCAGAGACTGTTAGAAGAACATGGAATTAATGCACATGAAGATCCACCCATTTCATACACTGTCAGCAGAATACAGTCTTGGGCACATGGAGATATCTACAGTGTTGGGACTGGCAGCAGAATACAGAATGTGGGTAAATGGAGACCCCACCACTTCAGGGACGGGCACCAGAACACAGACTGTGGACACATGGAGAGCCTACCACTGCAAGGACTGTCGGCAAAACTTTAGTTGTAGACACATAGAGATGATCACCACTGCGAGGACTATCAGCAGAATACAGGCTGCAAACACATGGAGATAACCATCACCACAAGAGCACTCCGAAGAATAATCAGCATAATACAGATGGTATATGTAGAAGTTATGTTCTACAGTACACGGTGCAGTGGTTTGTAGTGACTGGTGCAGCTGTAGGCTCTGTTGTAAGCAGGGTACAAGACTTTATGAGATTATAAGGTCACTGCTGGACTGGCATCCACCAGGGTATAGCTATAGAGCAGGGGTAGGGAACCTTCGGATCTCCAGCTGCTGTGAAACTACAACTCCCAGCATGCTCCATTCACTTCCATGGGAGTTCTAAGAACAGCAGAGCAAGTATGCATGCTGGGAGTTAGAGTTTTGCAACAGCTGGAGAGCCGGACGTTCCCTACCCCTGCTATAGAGGAAGGAATATATAGCACATGGTAAGTGGGGGCCCCATTTCATATTTTACATTGGGCCCAGGAGCTATAAATTCCAGCACTACAGGTGCAATAGGTTTGCACTTAGGATCTCAGTGAATATCTTGTTGCTTTGTCCTCATGCAAATTAGTAATATTTCCTGCTCTTAAGATCTTGGATCAGAGGTTTGGGGCCGTCCTCGTATCTTCTCCGTGAGTGACAATACCCAGATCTCAAAGACCACCGACCTCAGCTGGAGATTCAGCAGACTCCTCAGAGGTCAAGGGTAGAGGAGCTCCAAGAGTCCGGGCAGCCGTTTTGCTCTTTAACAAGATGGAAACAAGAAACAATGTAAGATAAGGAAATGTTTGTTTGGTCAAGAAGATGATTTCCCAGAAACAAAACCCAAGAAGTTGAGTAATATGTGGAGAAATCCTTAATGGATGAGACATGAAAGGAAGCGATCGCCCCGATTATCAACCCAAAATGAGGAGGAACAGATTGTTACAATGTATCTGTGGAGGGAAAGAAAACAAACCCAAGCGAGACATCTGGCCATCTGACCTCCGCTATGTTTGCTCTATGGAAAGATGAGTGACAACCGGTAGGACCACCCAGCTGTCCTAGACCTCCAAACGTCTTTTTATTGTTGTTATTGAGAGGACAGATAGGCACAGCAGCGAAACCTAAAGCTTCTGGACAACAGCAAAATCTAGAACATGACTCTCACCATATATTGGAGTCTTCTAGAGATTGTCAAGCCTCTGAAGATCTGTTTAGTTTTGGGTTTGGATGGTTCAGCCAAAGATTATTTGGGTTGGATAAGTTTGGCACAAAGTGAATTTTTTATATTCTGGGGTCTCTTCAGAATAGCCCAAAGTATAACAATTTCACTTCTGGTTCATGGATGATTTGGAAAATTTGGATTTAATCTGTTTTGTTGTGAATTGGATCGTTCATCTCTAATGTCTTCTTGTAAATCATTGAGGCACTTTGGGCCCCTTCAGATTCTAGAGCCTGGGTGCCACTGTTATCTGTATATCTGACTGTCTGTAGCTACGCCTATGGGGAAACATTAACAATTTCTGATCAGACGAAGAGGCGAATGAAGGGATTTCCATTTGCTGTAAGTCTGGGGCACCTTCCAGTTGGCAGCCAGCAGTCTTCTGGATCAGGGTATTGCACTGCAATACTCTCCCCCCAGCAGCGGACTCTGTAGTGCTGTAAGACAGGGGCACCCTCTGCCACTGATTCCCTGGGGTGGGGGTCAATACCCTCCCCAGCAGGGGACTCTGTGCGGCTGCAATATGAGGCCACCCCCAGCATGCAGCCACCACTATTATAAGACAGGTTGTTAATAGGGTGCTCTGTCTATCCCTCCCCAGCAGGAGGCTCTGTGCTGCTATAAAGTTGGGGCACCCTTTGGTATGCAAACACTGGTCCCCTGAAACTGGGTATAAAGAGGGCGCCATCTCCTCCACCAACAGGGGGGGCTCTATGCTGCTACGCTGTGTCTGAATGGGTTGGAAAGTTCCATAAGTAAAGGAAGGTTTTAGAACTTTCTAATAGACATTCAGTTTTGATTCCTCACAATCTCTGCTTGATCCTGCTCACACAGCTGAGGTTTTGTTGCAACATATCAATCCTCTGTAAGCTACACTTAACAGCACAAATCTTCATTCAGTCCTGGACTCCAGCTTCATAGCTTTTACCTGCCCTGATACATTGTAACAATGCTCCAGACACAGAATTACGCAGACTCTATGACCAATTTATAGATTCCGCGACAGATCGATAACATCACTAAGCAGGCAGCGTTAATGATCCCTAATGACACAATATTGCGCCGCTCTCCCGAACCCTTATATGAGACGCCGCTCTTAAACTTACAGCGCTCTCCAGAAAAAGATCCCTTCAAAGGGCGTCACATGATCAGACAGTCCTCCATCTTTGATCCATAATATGCCCATCACGTCCTGATAGTTGTAGAGCCTTCCTCAAAGGGGATCGTATCACTCGGCTCCCCTGTTTTATTTACTTCAGCAGCAGCTTTAAAAATTCATCGTAACATCTGACTAAAGAGAAATGAAAGACGCGGGTGCGTTCCGCTCCGTCTCATTAACGCCGGCGAGCGCCCGGTGAATAGATATTACTCTCTCCCTGTCAATCTGCTGTAATTAAGTACAAGGTTGCGCATTTCCATGTGAAATAAAACGTAATCCAATTAAGATGAAAAGGCCATTTGTAACTTTAGTTTTCAGGACAAATCGCGTCACTTCAGAACACATTGAGATTAGTGGATTTATTAAAGTGGTGACTGTCTGCTGCTTTCATGTTTAAGTGATTACTCAGAAGACGGCAAATTACGGAAAAATAAGATGTAAATAAATAGTACCGGGTCCGCACGCAAAAAGGAGAGAGCACCACGGATATTCAGGGTAATAACGGAGGCAAGTGACACATTGTAACGAACCTCAGTGTACAGAAATACAGATGAAAGGGGAAGATATGAACGTATCGGCGCTCCGGAGGAGTGGTGGTTAGCTCATACTGCAGGGAAACTATCAAGACATCGAGGCCAGTATTCTGAAGTAGATGTGCAATAATGTGGCCCTTTCTTACGCCATATGTGGAACAGTTCTGCGCCGTGCTTGTCACATTCCGTGAATGAGGGTGGAGAGAGGGCCGGGACTAGGACTCCACATGTCAACGTCTATTTTTGACAGCCATTTTGCATCCTTTGAGTTGTGTGTTTCCTTTTTTGATGTCGCCTCGCCACGTTCCTTGAATGGGGGTGGAGTGCAGACTGAGGCAGTGATTCCTCGCCGCGACCTATTTATTATAAGGATATAGTCACATGACAATGCCGTTTTTGATGTACAGTATATAATGGCCATTTTTAACAGTGGTCGCTGTTCGTTTTTGACAACCATTTTACATCTACTGATGCCTGAGTGTTATCCATTTTATATCTGTATTTAGTGACCCATTAAAAAAAAAAAAATCAATTCCATTGGTCCTTTTTGACCCAACTCACTGGTCCATATTTAACCCCTTCCCGCCGATGGCATTTTTTGATTTTCGTTTTTCGTTTTTGACTCCTTCTAAACCCCATAACTTTTTTATTTCTCCGCTCCCAGAGCCATATGAGGTCTTAATCTTTGCGGGACAAATTTTTCTTCATGATACCGCCATTATTTATTCTGTATAATGTCATGGGAATCAGGAAAAAAAGTCAGAATGGGGTGGATTTGAAAAAAAAAAATGCATTTCTGCGGCTTTCTTACGGGCTTCAGTTTTACGGCTTTCACTGTGCAGCCAAAATGACATGTCCCCTGTATTCTGTGTTTCGGTACGGTTCCAGGGATACCAAATTTGTATGGTTTTATTTACATTTTAACCCCTTTAAAAAAATCCAAAACTGTGTTAAAAAAAAAATTTTCTAAAAGTTATATATACTGTAATATTCTGACAGTCGTAACTTTTTTATACGTTCGTGTACGGGAATGCATAGGGCGTCTTTTCTTGCGGGGCCGGGTGTACTTTTTAGTTCTACCATTTTTGGGAAATGCTATTACTTTGATCACTTTTTACTCTAATTTTTATCAGAATCAAAACATTGAAAAAACGGCGGTTTGGCACTTCTAACTATTTTTCTCGCTACGGCATTTACCGAACAGGAAAAATATTTTTATAGATTTGTAGAGCGGGCGATTTCGGACACAGGAATACCTAACATGTATGTGTTTCACAGTATTTAACTACTTTTATATGTGTTCTAGGGAAAGGGGGGTGATTTGAATTTTTAATCCTTTTTTTTTTAAAATTATATTTTTTTTACTTTTATTTATTTTATTTTTTTGCATTAATTAGACTCCCTAGGGGTCTTGAACACCAGGGGGTTTGATCACTAATACAATGCATTACAATGCTATGCATTGCAAAAAATCATCATTTCTTTTGCAGGCTGCATAGACCAGCCTGCAAAAGAAAGTGAATGCAGACCGTTTGTTTTTCCGGCTCCCGGAAAAAATAAGCGACATGCTCATTCTTTCAGGCGGATTTGCCTCGCGACATCCACCTGAAGACACTCCCTTCCCCCAACTAGGCCCATTCATTTGGGTCTAATCCGGAGCAAAGTGCGCAACTGGATCCACCGGCATCCAGTCGCAGCTACCTGTATTTGGGACCAGAACCTGAGGCGGCTTCACAACTCAAGTCAAAAGGGAATTCGAGTGACAATCAACATGGCCATCAGTACAAGAGTGAGAGTGGTTGTGACTCAACTTTCCTGGACTGTACATCTGCCTAGTTATATAACGAGTAGACAATCAGGAATCTATGACACCTGACAACCCCTGTGGATGTAGCATTCAGCACTATATTTGTTGTCACCCAGCTTTCCTTGAATCCCAGGTAGTACATCTGCCTGGTTATATAACAATAAGTAGACAATAAGGAATCTATTACATCTGACAATCCCTGTGGATGTATTATTCATCACCATATTGGTTGTCATCCCAGTTTTCCTAGAATCCTGGATAGTACATCTGCCTAGTTATAAAACAACAAGTAGACAAGCAAGAATTTATGGCATCTGACAACCCCTGTGGATGTATTATTGAACCTCATATTAGTTGTCACTCAGCTTTCTGAGATATAGATAGAATTTGACAGAAGAGGACGCGTCAAGGACTTGTATTTCCGGGTTTGTGGGATTTCTACGGGGGCGCTCTTCATTTCATCTTCTCATTCGGCGCTCTCTTTTATTTCGCTGCTGGATCATTTCTTCTCCGCCAGACAATCAGTCACATAGAGAATTAATAGTCAGTAGAATCATGAAAGGCCGCCATGGTGAACCGGACTGCGCGTTAGAGATACGAGGAACACACAGACGCCGAGGAGGAACAAAGACCACAAAAACCGAGGCCAAGGTGAAGCCAGCCGACATCTGAAATAACCCAGACCCCCTCCTCCGCAGGATGTGAGGTCGCAGGACGACGTATACAAATCATCTATAATGAACTCAATTTGCTCAAGATGCAAATGAAAAGTTTACTGAGTGTAAAAGCAGAAAAGGAATCGGCGCGGCGGATTGTGTGATGTTCGTTAACATAGTAACGAGGTCACATTCTCCTCACTGATCGCTAATTGTAGCGAAAAATGCACAATCGTCTGTGAAGGTTGTCGCCCCCCGCGCAGAATACACCGGTAATCAACATCTATTTACCAAGAAAATTTACATTAATGCTGACAAAAAGCCACATTGTACTATAAGACGGACCATGGCGAAAGGAGAATGTGCGCCATTCACCGGAGAGCAGAGGGAGGGATAAGAGAATCTGAGGAACAGTAAAATGTTATAATGAAATATTATGTCATTACTGGTCAGAGTATAAAGAGATATATATTACTTTCCGGTGAGGTCAGTAATAGGGGGCGGGGCTGTGACAACCTCTCAAACATGATATACAGGCTGGTTTTCAGTAGTAATGTATGAATACTGTAGTATAAGGTGTGCGGATCTCATGTCTGATCACAATGCCATTATATTGCTATTATGTCAGTCACAGTGGGGCTGTGACAACTTCTTTGTTAAATATTATTAAATTACAATATTCATGACTTGTAAGAGTTAATCCTATTCTGTTGACAACGCTCCACTATTTTACGGTACATACGTGTGGTTAGGGTGCACTTATTTTAATGTTTTCCAAATACAGTTGCAAAGGGTTTAAGGATGCTGGGGAACGCCCCTTCTCATGAATATAAATGATTGACAGATTCACGTCAGGATCTGTCTGTCTCTCTCTGACAACTTGAGAGATGTCTGGATTGTCCCACAGAGGCCAACACATAGATGAACAAGCGTGATCCAAGATGGAAGTGCAAGTGATCCAGCTTAAAGAAAGCTAAGTATAAGCTCCTCCCATGATGTGAGCTAATAATGTGAAGTTTATAATCATGTAATGTATGAAAAATATTGTTATCCTTAAAGTCTGAATGCTAGATATAATGCTTGAAACTGGTATAATGTTATATGATAAGATGGCACCTGTATCCAAGATGGGTGCAAGAAAAACAAATGCTTGGCTTGCTGCCAGAAGACAGCGCCCCAAGGTCACCACGCAGGACCGGGACCAGCTGGCTATATATGGAACTGCTTAAACTTTTTTCTGTTTGATTGAGATGTATCATACCAATCAGGAATGAATATAAAACAGTGGTCCCCAACCTTTTTTCCACCAGGGACCAGTTTCAGCAAGACAATTTTTTCTATGGCCCGGTGGGGGCAGGAAGGGGTTTGGATGGGGGTGGGGAAGGGGTGTGGTTGGGGGTGGGGTTAAGCATGGGGGGTGTAGATTAGAATCATGTACATATGAAAACACAAGAGAAAGTGCAAACTGACGGACACCGCAGGTTATGAAGATGGATATGATGATGGATATCACTCCTAATGCTGCTATTAACTTCACTACAACTACAGGGACAAGTGACGTTTAATGTAGTTGCCCAAAGTTTGGTAGGCGAGTGCGAGGTGGAGCCAAGACCTGCTGCATGTCCTGCATAGTACTAGAATCCCGGACATACAGGAGGTCCCGGCTCAACCCTGCACTTTGCTCACCTTATCCCGATGAGCAACTCCTCGATGCCAGTACATGGACAGGTGCAACATGCCCCGCGGCCTGGTACTGGTCCGCAGACCGGCGGTTGGGTACCCCTGATATAAAAAGTTACGTTGTTGTTATATCACTTCCTTTCTCTGCTACTATTTAACCGCTGAGTTTTTAATAAAAAGTGCCTCAGCGCATTCTTTCGCTGAGAGAAGAACAAATACAAAACACATAGAGTGGTGTGACTTCTTTACTGCCTGACACTCAGCCTAATTAATTAGGACAACAACAGTTACCCCGGATATTGGTCAATTAGTCATAAACGCGACTCTGACCTTATCAATAAGCCATTGACTAATTTTTCTGTTTATTCTGGAAGTTTTTCCTGTATCTATTTTTCCATGAAGACTTTAAAAAATTTCCATATTTTTGTAGGAAGCCAAGTTGTCCAATAATGTTACCTCATGGGTCAACACGTGAGTTCACCCGAGGATATAGTACTCTCAGACATGATATACGGGCTAGTTGTAAGCAGTAATAGATGAATACTGTAGTATAAGGTGTGTGGATCTCATGTCTGATCACATGTCATAATATCAGTGATGTCAGTAACAGGGGGCGGTGCTGTGACAACCTGTCAGACATGATATACAGCCTGGTTGTCAGGAGCAATAGATGAATAGCTATACTTTAGTAAAAGGTGCAGGGATCTCATGCCTGATCACATTGTCAATAAATTGCCTTTATACCAATGATGTCAATAATACGGGGGAGGGGGGGGGCTGTGACAACCTCTTAGACATGATACACAGGCTGGTTGTCAGTAGTAATAGATAAATCCAATCCACTGTTGAGAGTTAGGTTGTACAAGGTGGAGACCTGTTCATCCATGATAAATATCCCCAGTAGATGATCGAGAGCTGATGGAATCTGTTTCCTGTTTGAAGGCTAGCCGTCCTCTGATGTCATGCCGATGTTATCACCAGTTTTACCAAAGATGTGTTTCCATCTTTATTTTTATGTAAACTCTGCAGTGACGTCTGTCAGAGGCAGCCAAGTACCATAAGGCAACTATAAATTACTGGTCAGCCGTGTACCACCATTTACACCACTAAGTACTCTATTAACAAGAATAGACTTTGCGTAGTCGTTAGAATGGAGTTGTAAGTCAGAAAGCACACAGGAGTATTGGTGTCGCACAGGGACATTGCATATTAAGGGGTGAGTCACTGATTTGGGGTGATCTGTCGGAAGTACAGCCATTGGTGCCTGACAGAGTTGCCGCCCTGGAGATTATGGTCCTAGCTGGGACCTAGGGCTAGTTCACACGGGGGCAAGGAGGCGGATTTTGACAGCGGATTTCGCCTCAAAATCCACCTTCATACAATGGTGGTCTATGGAGACCACTAGCGTTCTTTTTTCGCAGAAAAAAGAAGCGAGCTGCCCTTTCTTCAGGCGGCAGCAACCTCCAGAGTCGGCCCATTCATTTGAGCCGACTCCGGAGAGGGAAACCGTGACGGTCGTGGCAGGCAGATTTAGACCCAAGAGTGACGTGGCTCCCCGCGTCACTCTCGGTGCCAAAATCCGCCCCCCGTGTGAATGAGCCCTTAGAGTGAGCCCCCTAAACCTCACGGTAAAGGAAGAGGCTATGAAGCATCCAAGAGTGAGTCCAAAAACAAATCCCAGTGGGCATCAATAACATGGAAATGAAGGGGTCCAACACTGAAGAATTTCTAAAAGAAAAAACAATTGGTTTGACAATCAAGGGAGCCTTGGATTTAATAAAATGAATGATACAGGTAAAGAATTATAACCAGAGGTCGATGAAGAGTAATGGCCTCCTGAAGTAGCTCCACGGTCTACAACATGGAGAGCGGGTGGACTTTACATCGCCCAGGAAGCCCTTAGATGGTTTCCAGGTCCCAAAGGGAGATGGAAATGTGTAAAGAAGAGTCATCTAAGAGCACCACTGGAGTATCAACTATTTCGGTGCAAAGTGGAGCTAGTGCATTCTCATAGGTCCTTCCAGTTAAGTTGGTGATTCAGCTAATCCAAGACCTGACAAGCAGCTATCTAGATCACTGCCAGTGGGTGCAGAGGAGAAGAGTAGAAAAGGTACATCACAACAATGGTGGCCCATTACTATGCTGTACAGCCTAAGCATGCGAATAACCTGGAGAGACCCAGCCAGACCCAACTTAAGAGCTGCCATACAAGGCCAAGCGACACCAACAATGGTTTCACTTCATGTCTACAATGAACAGGACCACTTAAAAATGTTTTTGGAAAGATATTTTTGCCGGGACACAGACTACAGTATAGTGGAGCTCAATGGATGTTTGATACAGAAGAATACACTATACATTTTGGTGGCACTGTTAGATATATGCAAAACAATGAGTGATGTCACATCTATCTCAGAAGAAGAAGATTTCAGAATTACAGTATGTGATGAAGATTGGTAAATCCAGCTATCCATTCTCTTCTCTTTGTTATGAAGCACACTCACTAATCTGCTCTCTCTGTATTCTTGGTTTTACCATCTCTCATTCTCAGACATCTCTCTCTTATCTTGTTTCCTGAGTGGAACAAATTCCTGACCAAAAAACCCCGTGTGAACTTACCTTTAGACCTCTGAGAACTGTTGTTGCGGCTGGAGCGGCTGACCTCTGAGAACTGTGGTGACAACTGGAGCAGTCGTCCTCTGGGAGCTGTTGTTACAGTCGGAGCAGCTGACGTTTGTGAACTGTTGTAACCTCTGGAGAGGCTGACCTTAGCACCTGTAATGGTAGACGGTAGTAACAAACCGTCTATACTATACAACTCAATATACTGGTCATTATATTGAGTATATTATGTAGGCACTGTGTAGCCCTGGTATATAGACACTGTATAGTTGTAGTGTGTGGGTACTGTATGTAAGTATTATGTACTGGTAGGTGCCGCATAGGGTGGTAGGTTGTGACTACTGTATTGGGATTTTGTAGGGACTATATAGTGGTATTGTTGTCCACTGTATGGGAGTATTATGTAGGCACTGTGTAGTGGTTGTATTTTGGTAGTGTAAAGTAGTAGTCCGTGGATACTGTGTGGGAAGTTATGTAAGTGCGGTATGGTAGTAAGGTGTGAGTACTATATGGCAGTATTTTGTAGGTACGGTATAATGTTAGTGTGTGGGTTCTGTATGGGAGTATAATATAGTAATTATTTTTCCAGTATATCAGACATCAAGCACTGTCACCTTCCTGTCGCTGAGTGCTCATGCGGCGTGTGAAAAGAGCGGTAACTTACAGACATTACAGTCGTAACACTTCAATAAGGAGGTTACAGAAATTAGAATTAGGCTAAAATACTTCAGATGATTTGTGGGGTGACAGAATATACCTGAGGGCAACTTGGATGTTATTAACTCTTAGGTCCCTGAAAATCCACTACAGTCCACGTTTCTGCACTAATAATGGTTGTTATCTCAGAGCCTATGAAGAAAGATATCAAACCGATCAGTGGATGCTTGGAGGTGAAATCCTTCAAGGCACTGAACCCCCTTGCATGGCTGAATGGCTTCGGGCCCCTCCTGCACCCGCTCGACCAGCATGGGGCCGTGTGAGCTGCAGATGAGGCACAAATAAAATGACATGATAAACATCTTGAGAGGATGAGACCTCTTTGATCTTCCAAATATTCTAAATATTTACCACCTCTTATCAATGCGGCTTCCAACATCTCACACAGCCCCGGAGGGAGGGCGAGGGAGGCAGAAGACGAAGGAGACGAACAAAAAGAATCTACATTATAACGATTTCTTCTTCTTTTTAATCTTCAAAGATAATGTAAAATTGAAGTCATAAATGACCGATCTTTGTAGTGGAGCGGCGCACGCGTCTTTAATAATTCAATTACGTAAGTCCTGAGAATGGAGTGTAAGATAATTAGTCATTAGGCCGGGGAGCTGGCTGCGGCTCAGGGTGATTCTCCCTCAACCTGATCTACGTCTGAGCTTCTTCCCCATTTACATTCGATGCTTCATTTATATGTATTAAAATCAACTTCTCCTCTCCATAAAGTAGTCAAAAAACTTCTCCTGCCGGAAAAAAAGAGCCTTGTTGTCATCGCTGACATCTCTCACAAATTCGTTCATTAATTATTGAGGATCTTTATGTAGTAAATATTGTGTTTCCCAATAAAACATTTCCTCAAGACATGTATGTGTGGTAATGGGCATGATGATAGTGGGACCTGTACTCCTCTATGGACCCCACTGTAGAACTATGAAGACTAGGTCATCTAATCGCCCACCCATGGATCATAAAGATCAATAAAAACCCAACTGGGACATCTGAGATGTGACCCTTAGAGCCCATAGAGATCCTAGAATTGGAAAAGGAATTGAGACCAACTTCCGACAAAGCTTCCTCTTCATTTTCTGGTTCTTTGGTTCTCAAAATCCACCTGAAATTCTGCCTGAAATCTGCCTACAATTCATTTCAATGGGAGACAGTAGCTGATTTTTTTTCAGCTAACAGATCTCTCATTGGAATGTATAGGCAGTGGAAAATGCACCTTTAAGGCTATGTTCACACGGATGAATTTGCCACGAGTTTGGGGGCAGATCCGGAGCAGATTCCATAGGTGGGCGGGGTTTCACATAGGTGGGTGGGGTTTCACTTGCACGGGATTGGTTGTAAATGAATTACCACAGTGTGAAGCTGATGTAGCAGAGCTGGATTTGAGTAAGTTTGCATTACATACAGAGGTAACAACTCCCTATCTCAGCCCTTATCAGCCAAATTTAATTAAACCGACTGATAAGAGCTCAGAAATCCCAGAGCTCTCACCTCCCCTATCTGAGAAGCTCTGCTACTTATCAGACATAAACAGCTCAGAGCTGCCCCCAGCCCCTCCCTCCCCCCTGAGAGCAGGCAGCTACATCACTTGACAAATGAGCAGATAATCCTAAGGTCCATAGAAACAGAGTATAAACAATGAAGTGAATAAATTAAGATAGCTGCCAAACAAAGCAGTTTTGATAAAGCAATGCATTTAGGAAAAGTCTTAAAGCCACATAAACTAGCAGTATAGATAGGATCCTTGTCATGGGACAACCCCTTTAATGTGTCTGCCCTGTGACATCATCAAAGGAGGAGGATACAGGTGTCAATAATAATAGTCAGATTGACAGTTCTTCAAGGTCTCTACATGCTGTCAATGACTGTCAACATTTTTTTTTTTTGCATACAGAAACATAAACCTGATACCTCTCATGGCTGAAGATTTGCTACAGGCGTAACTGCACAGCTAAGCAATCCTCTGTCAGGTAAGATCACACAAGTTAGAAATATCTGCAATTGTCCCAAATGGAACGTAAGAACTTCATGCACTTGGCCTATTCTGATTATATATATATATATATATATATATATATATATATATATATATATATACAGTCCTATGAAAAAGTTTGGGCACCCCTATTAATTTTAATCATTTTTAGTTCTAAATATTTTGGTGTTTGCAGCAGCCATTTCAGTTTGATATATCTAATAACTGATGGACACAGTAATATTTCAGGATTGAAATGAGGTTTATTGTACTAACAGAAAATGTGCAATATGCATTAAACCAAAATTTGACCGGTGCAAAAGTATGGGCACCTCAACAGAAAAGTGACATTAATATTTAGTAGATCCTCCTTTTGCAGAGATAACAGCCTCTAGTCGCTTCCTGTAGCTTTTAATCAGTTCCTGGATCCTGGATGAAGGTATTTTGGACCATTCCTCTTTACAAAACAATTCAAGTTCAGTTAAGTTTGATGGTCACCGAGCATGGACAGCCCACTCTCAAATGATCTGAAAACAAAGATTGTTCAACATAGTTGTTCAGGGGAAGGATACAAAAAGTTGTCTCAGAGATTTAACCTGTCAGTTTCCACTGTGAGGAACATAGTAAGGAAATGGAAGACCACAGGGACAGTTCTTGTTAAGCCCAGAAGTGGCAGGCCAAGAAAAATATCAGAAAGGCAGAGAAGAAGAATGGTGAGAACAGTCAAGGACAATCCTCAGACCACCTCCAAAGAGCTGCAGCATCATCTTGCTGCAGATGGTGTCACTGTGCATCGGTCAACAATACAGCACACTTTGCACAAGGAGAAGCTGTATGGGAGATTGATGAGAAAGAAGCTGTTTCTGCAACCACGCCACAAACAGAGCCCCCTTAGGTATGTAAAAGCACATTTGGACAAGCCTGTGGACTGTTGAAACAAAGACTGAGTTGTTTGGTCATACAAAAAGGCGTTATGCATGGCGTCCAAAAAAAAACAGCATTCCAAGAAAAACACTTGCTACCCATTGTAAAATTTGGTGGAAGTTCCATCATGCTTTGGGGCTGTGTGGCCAATGCCGGCACCGGGAATCTTGTTAAAGTTGAGGGCCGCATGGATTCCACTCAGTATCAGCAGATTCTTGAGAATAATGTTCAAGAATCAGTGACGAAGTTGAAGTTACGCCGGGGATGGATATTTCAGCAAGACAATGATCCAAAACACCGCTCCAAATCGACTCAGGCATTCATGCAGAGGAACAAGTACAATGTTCTGGAATGGCCATCCCAGTCCCCAGACCTGAATATCATTGAACATCTGTGGGATGATTTGAAGCGGGCTGTCCATGCTCGGCGACCATCAAACTTAACTGAACTTGAATTGTTTTGTAAAGAGGAATGGTCCAAAATCCCTTCATCCAGGATCCAGGAACTGATTAAAAGCTACAGGAAGCGACTAGAGGCTGTTATCTTTGCAAAAGGAGGATCTACTAAATATTAATGTCACTTTTCTGTTGAGGTGCCCATACTTTTGCACTGGTCAAATTTTGGTTTAATGCATATTGCACATTTTCTGTTAGTACAATAAACCTCATTTCAATCCTGAAATATTACTGTGTCCATCAGTTATTAGATATATAAAACTGAAGTGGCTGCTGCAAACACCAAAATATTTAGAACTAAAAATGATTAAGATTAATAGGGGTGCCCAAACTTTTTCATAGGACTGTATATATATATATATATATATATATATATATATATATATATATATATACAAACAAATCTCTCTTTGACTGCTAACCACTGAGCCACCGCGCTGCCCACTAAGCAATGTGGCCTGAAGCTATTAGATGAATTTCCGGAGAGTCTAAACTCAATAGTACAGAACATCACAAAAAGTGACCGCTGAGGCTTCTTTACTAGAGTTGATTCCAATACTTCGCTCCATAGGAATGCATGTTAACGGCCGGTGCTTAACCCCTTGGTGCTTTGTCGCTTCCTTGCATTCCTATGGGAGCGAGGTATTCAAAACTATTCGCTCATTTCTATTCGTTACTATGTATCAGCCTCCGGACTGAATTCTAGAATAAATACAATTCTCAGCTGTGATAAGTATTAAGTCACGGTGAATTTTGTTTTCCCATTCACTGACAGCAATCTGATGATCTATTATAATAAATATAGCGATATTTTGAATAATAACATTATAAAAGTTATTGTTATTCCAGTATATTCTATCATTTAAATCAATAAGACTGCATATATCATGGTAACAATAGTAACAAAACAATAATGGCAATACATATCATAAAAGTAAGAATCGCACAAATGAACGACTAACTACAATATAAAATAATAACTATAGTAATCTAAAATAATATCAGAAAATACAACATATAAAATAATAGTAACATGACCAAAGTAATGAGAACAGTAAAGAGAATTATAATAATCACACATAACAATAAGACTATAACATAATGCAAACTCAATAATCATCAGATAACACCAATACTCTATAGAACTGAATGCGAATAACAATAGTAACAGTAAACATAACACTAATATGTATAACAATGATACAATATTAGTAATGACATAACAAGACTACAACATAATGATACAAATAATAATGAATATTAATAATAAAAGTAACGATACCAACCATAAATACAATAACAATCACACATAACACTAATACTAGACATCAATAACAACAATAATATAAAAATGAATGATGATGTCAGTAAATACAATATGAGATAATATTATATTATAATCACACTAATACTACATGGGAAATCGTAATAAATAATAATAATATCCGCTCAGTAAAACATTAAATATAATAATGCGACATAAGATTAATACTAAATATAAAACGATAATACATAATTGTAATATTATAATAATAATGGCAGTAAATATCAGACATAAGACGAATACTACAACAATGATAATAAATATAATATAATGATGACACATTAGACTGATACGATATACAAAACAATAGTCTTATATAATATTGACACATCAGACTGATACTATGTATAAAACAATAGTCTAATATAATGATGACATATCAGACTGATACGATATACAAAATAATAGTCTGATATAATAATGACACATGAGACATACTACGTATAATACAATAGTCTAATATAATAATGACACATGAGACTAATACTACGTATAATACAATAGTATCAGACTGATACCACCTACAAAACAATAAAGACATATCAAACTAATCAAACACGTAAACTAATAATAAATAACATTAGTAATAATAATGACAGGTTCTGCTCAGCGCCGTCTCCTTTATTGTCGGCCGCCCCCCCCCCCCCCCCCGGATCCCGGCTCCGCATCTTCCCCCTCACATTCGTGTGAATCATCCCGCGCAGCGTTCTGAATGATAGTCGCTCTGTTGGGATCTGAGGAGTCGGCTATTTAATTATTTCTAGAGAATGTGAAAACATAAACAAAGTTCCTTGTAATAAATTTTTAACAGCGGTTACATGTTTTATTTAGAGCCGCCGCCATTTTCCACTTTAAATCCATGAACTTTGTATTAATAACCGGCATTACGCTTTTTTTTTTTCCCAACCACACAAAAAGAAACATCAATAGTTTTGCTTTTCACTGAGCAGCGAGGAACATGCAATGTATGAAAATGAGTCTATCTCACCGCTGACAGGCGAAGAAAGGCAAAGTGATTAGCACGGAGCGCCAGGCGGCAGTGATACTGTCATTTATTCAAATGATATCTCGCTAAGAGCTGAACAGTAAACAAGAGGCGGCGATGTAAACTCAAATGCATTGTGATCATTGCCATTGTAGATAAAACGCACACAGATGCCATTGTGGTTTGACACGCATTCATTAAAACCCACATTATAGCGGCGCATTTATCTCAATGCGCCATTATCTCCTTATATCTATAATCCGCTTCGGGGGAGGAAGTTCTGGGCGACAGGTTCTATGGATGAACGCGGATCTTTACAGCAGCGATGGCAGTTCCCCGCCAGGCTGAGATCATGTAAACCAGTGTATCTGTTTTTTTATGTTATGACACCACTCCGGTGTCCATGACTGCAATGAACTTCTGTTCATGGCAAGGGTAGGCCCGAGATGATGGCATCTGACACACAGTGGTTCACATAGGAAAGTATAGGATCATTGTTGTCCTCAGTTACCCTCGTATGCTGGATCATGATGGGGATCTCAGAAAATATATCCAGTAGCAGATTTGGTATCTGAGAGTCCTGAAGCCATGAAACGCAGGATAAATGGTAGGACAATCATAGTGAAGACTAATGCTATGGGGTTGTTTTTCAGGGGTCAGCCTCAGCCCCTTAGTTCCAGCGAAGGGAAATCTTAATGTTTCAGTAAAACAAGACATTTTGGACAATCGGGGAACAGTTTGGGGAAGGCTTCTTTTCTGTTCTAGCATGACTGTGTCCTAGTATGTAAAACAAGATCCATATTGGGTAAGTTTGTGGTACAAGAATTTGATTGGTTCTGACTTCAAACCCATCCAACACCCAAAAGATTAACTAGATTGGAAAGCCTTCAAACTAGGACACAAAAGTAACCAGAAGATACCAATGACGCAAGGAGCCAGTGGCTGCAGGTACAGTACTAAATTATAAAAGAAAGCAAGAATCCAGTCTTCTCATCATAAACATGGAATTCACACCTGCCTCCAGTACATGGGATAAGATCACCCAACAAGATGCAACAGCGCACCCAGCATGATGAGATCACTGTACCTGACATAATGACATCAATGTACCTGACATAATGACATCAATGTACCTGGCATGGTAAGTTCAGTGCCCTGGACATGATGAGATCATGGCACCCAACATGAATAGATCACTTGCCAAGGTGACAAAAAGCACAATACCAAGCATTGGATGGAGCACTGTAAAGCACAATGCCACTCATGGACTCTCTAACTGTGGAAAGATGTTCTGAGTTATGACCAATCCCACTTGTCCATATGGCGGTCTGTTGGACCAGTCTGGGTTTGGTGAATGACAGGAGAACATCACCTGCCTAACTACATTGTGCCAGTTTGTGTAACATTTGATGGCGGAGGGATATTCCTATGGGGTGTTATTCATGGTTCAGCTTCAGCACTTTGTTCCAGTGAAAGAGAAATCTTAACGCTTCAGTAGACCAAAACATTTGGGACAATTGTTGCTTCCAACTTTGTGGTAACACTTTGGGAAAGGCTTCTTTTCTGTTCCATCATGGCTGTCTCCAGGGCACAAAGCAAGGTCCATAAAGACATGGTCCGAGGAGTTTGATGTGGAACCTGACTGGCCACACAGAGCACTAACCTCAACTTTATCCAACTTCTCGAAACATAATGAGTTCTCTTCACCTGATGTGATGAGATCACTGCTACTGACATCATAAGGTCATGACTTGATGAGTTTACTTCACTAAGGTGCAGTATCTCATCATGCTAACAAGGTGAGACTAATGCACTTGCCATAGTGAGATAACTGCACCCAACATGAAGCGATCACTGTACCTGATATGATGAGATCACTGCACCATAGTATCACTGGGTCTGATATGAATTGATCACTATTTATGATATAAAGCTATTACTGCGCTAGAAAGGATTACACCGCTATAGCTGGTATAGTAACAGCCTTGGACATCTAATATAGGATCACTGCACCCAACAATGATGAAATCACTGCACCTGACCTGATGAAATCACTGCACCTGACCTGATGAAATCACTGCACCTTCCCTGATGTAATCACTGCACCTGACCTGATGAGATCACTGCACCTGACCTGATAAAATCACTGCACCTGACCTGATGAAATCACTGCACCTGCCCTGATGTAATCACTGCACCTGACCTGATGAGATCACTGCACCTGACCTGATGAGATCACTGCACCTGAACTGATGAAACAACTGTACCTCACCTGATGAAACCACTGTACCTCACCTGATGAAATCACTGCACCTGACCTAATGAAATCACTGCACCTGACCTGATGTAATCACTGCACCTGAACTAATGAAATCACTGCACCTGACCTGATGTAATCACTGCAGCTGACCTGATGTAATCGCTGCACCTGACCTGATGAGATCACTGCACCTGACCTAATGAAATCACTGCACCTGACCTGATGTAATCACTGCAGCTGACCTGATGTAATCGCTGCACCTGACCTGATGAGATCACTGCACCTGACCTGATGAAATCACTGTACCTGAACTGATGAAACCACTGCACTCGAATTAATTAAATCACTGCACCTGACCTGATGAAATCACTGTACCTGACCTGATGAAATCACTGCACATGACCTGATGAAATCACTGCAACTGAACTGATGAAACCACTGCACTCTAATTGATTAAATCACTGCACCTGGCCTGATGAAATCACTGCACCTGACCTGATGAAATCACTGCACATGACCTGATGAAATCACTGCAACTGAACTGATTAAACCACTGCACTCGAATTGATGAAATCACTGCACCTGACCTGATGAAACCACTGCACCTGACCTGATGAAATCACTGCACCTGAACTGATGAAACCACTGCACTTGAATTGATGAAATCACTGCATTTGACCTGATTTAATCACTGCACCCGACCTGATGAAATCACTGCACCTAACCTGATGAAACCACTGTACCCGACCTGATGAAACCACTGAACCTGACCTGATGAAACCACTGCACCTAACCTCATGAAACCACTATACCTAACCTGATAAAATCACTGCACCTGACCTGATTTATTCACTGCACCAGACATGATGAGATCACTGTACCTGACTTGATGAGATCGCTGCACCAACCACTTACCTGCCCTTGACTGTCCTATCTGATTTAACTTTATTTGTAAGCTAATCCCTTATTGGTTGTCCTGTTCCAGACTTCACTGATCAGCCATGTCTATATTAATAGCATCATGGCGACCCCCCTCTGGTTGACTGCACGGTCCGTCTCCCTGCTTACGGTTCACCATTGAGTCCCGCAGCCAATTATTCCCTCTTAGCGCGCCCGGATGTGCAGGTTGTTGGCTAAATATGACACGGAGCAGAGACGATTTGCTTTTTAGATGAGACTGAAATTAATTCTGCTTTGACGGTGGTTTGTAGGGTAATGTGGCGTCTTGAGATCCAGGCAGATACATATAGATAGATTTGCTCTACTTTGCTGAACTATGGCAGGATCAGGGCTCCGCTATCTTCAAACAAATAAGTCATTTTCAAACAGCACAATGAAGGCCTCGTACCGGGGGCTGATGGGAGTCTCAGTGGGATATACACGGATTTGTCTCTAATTAGGGTTCCTGCTATAAATGTCACAGGGAGACGCCGCTTCCTTCAAGCATTACAGTAAATTAACAATTTGTTTAACTATCAGATTTTTCAGACGTTGCCGGTTTTGATGTGTGAAGCTGAAGTGAATCGAGCCAGAACATGACTAAGTGAATAGCCTCCGCACCGCGCCGAAACGGAATCATATTGGCATAAGTCAACACACGGCCGCCTCTGATGTGCGGGGACCAGGATGACTTAAAAAGACGCAAATTTACATTTTTAGGAAGAAAAAAAAAGAGATGAAATTTATAAATATTTACACCAGTTATCTCCAAAATTACCCATAAAATTACCCGATATTGAAGCTCCGGCAACAGCAACACATCATCGGAGCCAACCATCCAAGTATTCCAGGATACTGCATATAAGGGAAGAGGCCTGTCATTACCACAATCTACTTATACTGACAACCAGCCTGTATATTCTGACTAAGAGGTTGTCACAGACTGGCCCCGCTACTGATACAAAAATGTCCTAGGAGTCCTGACAGTGTCATACACTATGGTTTATAGATATATAGTCCTAGGAGCCCTGACAGTGTCATACACTATGTATTATAGATATATACAGTCCTAGGAGCCCTGACAGTGTCATACACTATGTATTATAGATATATATAGTCCTAGGAGCCCTGACAGTGTCATACACTATGTATTATAGATATATAGTCCTAGGAGCCCTGACAGTGTCATACATTATGTATTATAGATATATATAGTCCTAGCATCCCTGATAGTGTCATACATTATGTATTATAGATATATATAGTCCTAGGAGCCCTGACAGTGTCATACACTATGTATTATAGATATATATAGTCCTAGCATCCCTGATAGTGTCATACATTATGTATTATAGATATATATAGTCCTAGGAGCCCTGACAGTGTCATACACTATGTATTATAGATATATATAGTCCTAGCATCCCTGACAGTGTCATACACTATGGTTTATAGATATATAGTCCTAGGAGCCTTGACAGTGTCATACACTATGGTTTATAGATAGGTTCCTAAGAGCCCTGACAGTATTTTACACTATGTTTTGTGGATAGGTTCCTAGGAGCCCTGAGAATATTCTACACTATATTTTAAGCCAATTTAAAGGGGTTGGCCACTTTCAGACCAATATTGAGGGACAAATGTTATGGTTTGTATAATAAAAAGTTGTACAGTTTTCCAATATATTTTCTGTATCAATTCCCAACGGTTTTCTAGATCTCTGCTTGTTGTCATTCATTCTGTTACTTCTAGTGGTTAAAAGTCTGACCATGGTCATGTGATTTACGGTCCTTGGTCATGTGATTTACGGTCCTTGGTCATGTGATGTACACACAGGTGATCAGCTGATTACCAGATAGATGTCTGATTACTGTGCTGTGACTGTAACGACTTGTGCACCTGTGTACTCATCACATGACCATGGATCATAAATCACATGACCATGATCAGACTTTAATCCACTAGAAACAGAATGAATGACAGAAAGCAGAGGTCTAGAGAACCGCGAGGAATTGATACAGAAAGTATATTAGAAAATTGTACATCTTTTTATTATACAAACCATAACATTTGCATCTCAATATTGCTCTGAAAGTGGCCAACCCCTTTAAGGTGTGGTTTATACCAAACTTTTTGGACTCAGAAGGTGGCGTGGACAGAGGAGGAGCAGGTGAGGGGGCTCTTGTGTTGTAGAGGCCTCATATTGACCCTGTAGGACTTTCTTAATAGTGACGGCGTCTTCAGGGATTATTTTGGCCCCGCAGCCTGTGGGTCTCCTCATATATGCAGTTTGCCGTGCTCTGCAGAACTTGACTTTCTTCACAATGGGGAAGTCATTGACTGATTGTCTTAGATGTAGAGGATTTAATCAGGGCAGCCGCTCGGGAGATCAATCACCGCCGCAGACGCCGTTCACATTACTTTTTGTTTGTAAAGTTGTGAAATTTTGATCTGTGTCGGAGCTGTCAGTAAATGCTGCCTCAGGTTTCAATTACCGGAGTCGCTCATGTATCTTCTGCGGGTGAGAGGTAAGAAATGCCTAAGGACTTTGAGACAAGAAAGTAACAATGCGAGGATCAGCCCACCGTGCAATAATGTGGCGCTTATGAACCTACCGCACACATGAGATCTGACTGCAGAAACACTGGACCTATCGGGATGGATACTCTTAATGGTGGCAGCTTTTACTGTACGTAACTGTATATGATAGACACTTCTGTTGCACGTGTATTCTTAATATATGACTTTTAGTCTTTCGTATATCATGAAATGTTCTAGAGCTTTCTCATAGACTGTGTTAATTTTTCACCATCTTTAAAGAGGTTTTCTGGGCAGAAAATCTTTTTTTTTAGAAAGGTCTGTTAGTGCTAGTAATGGCTTAATAAGTACACCCATATACCTTTAGCAGTGTTTGGAGTGGAGTGTTCTGGGTGTCTCTGGTTGCTGCTGGCGTCCTCTGCATTTGTATACTTGATGTTAGCTTCTTGCTGTACAGCTTCTTGTGTAGCTTCTATACTAGTTCCCTCTCACTCAGCCCCCCCTCTTCTTTCCACTCTGTTACACTCCCCCTCCCTGTCTCCCTAGTCTAGCAATCCTGCCCATTACTAGCCCCTCCCACCCTCCCCTGTCTCCCTAGCCTAGCAATAACACCCATTACTAGCCCCTCCCACCGCTCCCTGTCTCCCTAGCCTAGCAATCCCGCCCATTACTAGCCCCTCCCACTCTCCCCTGTCTCAGATAGCCTAGCAAACCTGCCCATTAATGTTTGATCACTATGTATTACATTTTGCTCTGTGTACCCCTGGATGGTCCTGTTATAAAGTATGTGCCCCCCCAGAGATATATTATGAGGCTTGTCTGTCGATATAGCGTTTTATCTCCAATTGACAGAATATCCGTCTTCCAGGAAGCACATTTGCTGCTATGATGCTGTCAATATGGAATCAAACATCACTCGTAGAAAAGGCGACTTGGCGCGGCTCCACTGACAAATCCTGGAGGTGTGAATGGGATTCGACAGATTATCCTTGTGGGTGAACTTGATAACAAAGCTATTGCCAGCTGTCAATCCTGCGCTCGCCTCATCTCCCTGATCAAGTGTGACAGCAGATTTCTGCAATTATTTATAACTAATGTCATTTCTCCGCACACAGCCAGGAAATGGTATAAATAGCTCAGTCGGCGCGGAGCACAAATATACGCAAAGCGCCAGAAATCTGCAAACGCAATGATAAGACGTGGAGCATCAGAGGATCTTCTGCAGAGAGGATGTGTGTGAATGCAAGCTCCTAAACCCAGAGGACATTACCCTGTATCATAGACTGATCTACACTCAGCTGAGGATTTGCTTCAATTGTATCCAGTCTAGACAATGCTCTGCGAGCTAAACATCCAGGACTCCAGACTGATACACTGTAGCAAACTGATGTGGACAGAAATCATAACCATGTGCAGTTTTGGGTTAAATCCTTGTAGTTTTA
Source organism: Leptodactylus fuscus (assembly GCF_031893055.1). NCBI lineage: Eukaryota > Metazoa > Chordata > Amphibia > Anura > Leptodactylidae > Leptodactylus > Leptodactylus fuscus. Next base: position 9,569,714 of record NC_134271.1, on the reverse strand, counting down.
ATGTTCTCATTTATGCCCCTGCGGTTTTGTTCTCTTTCAGTAGGTGCGCCGTATTACAGATCTGTACCACACCGGCTTAAAATGCGTAGTGCTCAGGAGCAGCGGTCAGTCACTGACCTACAGATGAACAGACACAACATGGAGGACATGGGGCGTGGTGGCGTCTTGCAAGGAAGTTCTCGTTCTGTGTCGCTCCGGTTCCTGCGCTCTTCTGACCCTCATTTATTTTACTTGAAAATGAAGATTGGGGAAAATTCAACCTTTAAAGTTCTTAATTACAAGAAAATAAATAAACTTGTTAATTAGATGAAGCGACGATCAGAAGCCGCGGCCGCGACTACATCAAAGATTTTACTTCAAACATTTACATTGAGCCCCATGTAACGGCACAAAGCAGACGGCGAGAATACAACTCATTACCGTATGGATGCACACATACCGCACGTATAACACATATACCCTACATATGACACATATATCTCACATATAAAACATATACCCCATATATAACACATATACCCTTCATATGACACATATATCCCATATATAACACATATACCCTACATATGACACATATATCTCACATATTAAACATATACCCCATATATAACACATATACCCTACATATAACACATATACCCCATATATAACACATATACCCCATATATAACACATATATCCCACATATAAAACATATACCCAATATATAACACATATACCCTACATATGACACATACAGTATACCCCATATATTAAAAAGCGGTAACCTAAGGAAACCCGAGGACCCCATAGACTATAATGGGGTCCGTGTGGTTTCCACTCGGTTTCCGAGAAAAGTGCTGCTTGCAGTCCGGTCATGTGATGAGGTTAGTGGGGACACAGCTGCATGTGGCAGACGTCTTGTTGTGATGTCAGGAGCAAGTTGTACAGCAGCACAGAGTATTTTAGGAGAAGAGTGCATTGACCTGGTGTTGGGGGTCACAGGGTACGGGTGTGAACCTGCAGTCATTCCCAGATGGATACTCCATGAGTCAAAATTCCTTGTACCTCCCCTTTATGCCGCGCAAATTGCAGGAGTCGCCTGTAGAACGCACATTATTTAACGTCGCTTTGTGCTCCGTGTTATAAAACATTTTTATTACAGAAAATCAGTGGAAAACAAGCGTAACAAGATGTAAATGAGCCTCGGCGCGGTGTGTAAAGGTCTGCGCCGCTCGTATAGCGCCATTATAATTACATTGTAACAAGCAGCCCCCCTCTCGGCACATAACACAGCCGAGGACGTGAACATTTTATTCTTCCTGGCAAACAACCAAGTCCCTGTGTGCGCTGGAAGCTGCCGGTAATAAGCTCGCCCAGATTACATGATTTACCAACGAAACCCTCCGCGTTAGGAAATCAAATAATAGACGCGGAAGCCGTAATTAGGAGAATTGGGAGCCAACAATGAACTAATAATAATGTCATTTAGCTGTAAGTAACAGAGCCGCCGAGGCGCATTAGGAGGTGCCATCACATCGCTTAGCAGAGCGCTGCTCTAAAGACCTAGCGCTGCTCCGTTTAGTCTGGCTCACAGCGGCCTGCTGGCACCGAGGCCCCTGTCTGGTGGGCGCGCATTCTCCACAATCAGCATGCCAAAATGCCGCCCCACCTTGCCATTCTTCCCTCAGCTTTGGAGCTATTAAGTTAAAACAATAACCTGACTCCGCAGTAATTAGCGCGGCGCGCCTCAGTGTGAACGGGGGATCGCACTGGGATCAATGTGTAATTATTAATTAAGCCTCAGAAGAACGGCAGGTGCGAGATGTGCCGCCACACCATACACATTATACCGCCGCCGCTGCCTTCTTATTACCTGTGGTTTCACCTGATAGCGTAAAGAAATGAACTCTTCCATCGCTGGAACGGTCTGATATGTAAATGGACTGAAAGATAAAATGGCACAAAATTCATAGGAAACTGGAATTTGTCGAAACATCGTCCATATCTAGTTGTGTACTGAACCATCAAACATTTCTTCTTCTGATTAGGAGACCACAGTATGGTAACTATGTCTCGGACTATAGAAGACTATGATGTCGTGTTCTAACTGCCCCTGTACCCCCCTCCAATGTTACAGGCAGTTTTTGATGAAAAGAGAAACTTTTTATTTCTTCCATCAAGGCTCCATATTCTTGTATTTACTTCCCTGCAGTTCAACCTTCTTCCTGTGTCTGACCAGAAGCCATCTTTGCGTTTCTCTTCCTCTGTTCTTCAATCCCATGATGCTTCAGAGCATCCCCACGTGGGCAGCCAGAGTCATCTCTATCATGCCCTCCATTTTATTTTGACACCTTTGGAGATGTGCACCTATCCATTGTTTCCTGATTCTTTGGAGGCATGCACCTACACAGTCCAGCCATATTAGTTTGACCAGCGCCTACTTTTGATGTCAAGGTTAAATAACCAATGGCAGAAGGCGCGTGTCATCAGCCATCTGGGTGCGCTCATCATTCTGGAAGGCACGATGGATCAACACAAGTATGTATCTATCCTTGTGGACCATGTTCACCCCTACATGTGAAATGTTTATCCTCAGGATGATAGGATCTACCAGCAGGACAATGCCATGAGTCATAAGGGCTAGTTCACACGGGGGCAAAGGGGCGGATTTTGATAGTGGATTTCGCTTCAAAATCCGCCACTTTACAATGGTGGTCTATGCAGACCGCTAGGCTTCTTTTTCCGCTAGCGGCGGGCTGCTGCTGGCGGAGAAAAGAAGCGACCTGCCCTATCTTCAGGTAGAAGCCACGCGGGTTGAGCCGCGTGGCTTCCGCCCCGGCAGCACTCTCCTATGTCGGCTCATTCATTTGAGCCGACAGCGGAGGGGAAAACCCGCGGCTCTCTCGGTGTCAAAACCCCCACAGGCAGTTCACGTGTGAACTAGCCCTAAAGCTCGCAGTGTACGTTGCGTGGTTGGAGAAGCACCAGCTCCTGTTTCTTCGGAGCTGTGCACCTACACATCAATCGGACAAACACATCTATCAATTATTTCCTATTTCTTGCTGGATATTTGGACCTGTATGCCAGCAGTGTATTCATCCCCATGTGATCCACCCCACCTGTATGGAAGGGGGTTGGGTAATATCTGAGCTGGGGCCTCTTACTCCATGGCTATATTGGCTGCCACTAATGTATGATAAATCCAGGCCCAGATCTTGTCTTCACTTTGTTTATCAGGAACTCGGAGTCATCGGGGAGAAGGGTTCACTTTATTTCATGAAACGTAATGAAGTGAGATCATTGGGAATTATTTCCACTGGATGGCTACATGCTTCCCTTCTGTTAGGAAATTAGACGTACCCAGCCCCACACCTCCGCTGTAGCGGGGGAGGCGGCGGGCACATCCCTGTCATCCTGCTATTTTGTGTTTACTTACACTCAATTAAGTCGCACAATAATCCGTCCAGCCCAAGATGACAAGTTTCAGAACATTAACTTTACATTCTGGGGATACATCTCATCCTGTTGTCTTCGCTGTAAATCATCTTCTTCTCTCAAGTTTACGGTTTGAGAAATGTCTGAGCAGAGGAAGATTCCGGACATTACAGGAGAGAAGTGGTAACATCATGCGGATAGCTGCTGGTTTCTGAACTGGATATCAGGGGCATTTACTTATACATAACTTCACGACTTCAAGACATGAGAGGGAAATGCCATTGGAACAGATCCCACCAGATCAGGAGATTCATATGATGCCCTATCCAGATGGGATCTACCACTGTCCATTTCACCGATATGGTAGGACTCAAGATGTCAATGAGGAGCCTGAAAACATGAATGGCGAGTCTAGGACTCTTCAGGAGCTAAGCTCTTTCTGTGTCAGAGATGGCGGGGCGTTGGTCATTTGACCTCACTTGGTTATCCTGAATGGCTGACAAGGAGGTGGAGTCTGGGAAGTAAATAAGACTATTCTACAGCCCCTGGAGCTTCAGTGTAGAGGATGTAGTAGTGCCATGTTTAGTCACAACCAATAATGATCTGGACTATTAGGACATGCACAGAATAGATGAGTGCACAAATCATACATCTCATATGTAGTGTATACATCCAGTAAACTTCATGACTCCATATGTGACCATCATCAGGACTGAGCAACACTGTAGCCTTATCATCAGCTAACCATGCCACTTCAACATTGCCAACCAGTATGGCAGCCGCACCACCACCCACTGTGCCATCTGTATGTGGAAATTTTGACCTTGTCTCCATCCTCCACCATCTGTTCTGTTCATCACAGCTTCTTCTTCCATGCAACAATGTCAGAGTCATCTTCCCTCCCACATTATCCACACCATATGTCCCATGTTCATGGGAGAATCAACCATATTTTCAGGAACTAACCCTTCCATATGTGTACATGTATGGCTGCTCCATCACCCTCCGCCTCATCTCCATCATGATAACCTGATCTATCACACCATTACCCTACCTTCTGATTCAATAACCCTATACTCAAGAATGAAGCCATTACTCTACCCACTGGGATGACGCCATTACCCTAGCCTTCAGGATGAGGTCACCATTCTACCCCCTGGGATGATGCCATTAGCTCAACCTCCAGGATCGCAGATAAATCCTCCAACATCTCCAACGTTATTGATCAGTCTGTCCTGCCAGCCAATCATCCATTATGTCATAATTTATCCTACATAGTTCTGTTTTCTTCCAATCAACCATATGTGTTACAGAGTAGCAGGAGCTATAGAGCCAGGCAACTACTGCAGGTGTAGGTAGTGGTGATTTTGGACAATGGAAACAAAAGCTACTTTGTGTATTATCCCAGTACTATGACATAACTGTATCTATTATCCCTGTACTGTGACATTTCCGTGTTTACTATCTCTTTACTGTGACATCACTGTGTGTATTATCCTGTACTGTGACATCACTGTGTGTATTATCCTGTACTGTGACATCACTGTGTGTATTATCCTGTACTGTGACATCACTGTGTGTATTATCCTGTACTGTGACATCACTGTGTGTATTATCCCTGTACTGTGACATCACTGTGTGTATTATCCTGTACTGTGACATCACTGTGTGTATTATCCTGTACTGTGACATCACTGTGTGTATTATCCTGTACTGTGACATCACCGTGTGTATTATCTCTGTACTGTGACATCACTGTGTGTATTATCTCTGTACTGTGACATCACTGTGTGTATTATCCCTGTACTGTGACATCACTGTGTGTATTATCCCTGTACTGTGACATCACTGTGTGTATTATCTCTGTACTGTGACATCACTGTGTGTATTATCCTGTATTGTGACATCACTGTGTGTATTATCTCTGTACTGTGACATCACTGTGTGTATTATCCTGTACTGTGACATTAATTATATATTCATCAGTAAAAACCAATAGAGTCATGATGTTTTTGATGTTTCTGCTGAATGTGATCTTAGTTGGGTGTTGCCCCATTTTACCCCCTATGGTTATTGTTATGCTTTTGCACCCATCCTGCTATCAAATTCTCACCCCATTAAACCTTATTTTATCATTTTCATTATCTCCTCACGACATCTACATATTGTCATGGATACATATTGGATTTGTTTTGCTCCTGTGTTTTGGGGTGTACCCCCCATTCCCCGACCCGTTTCCCTTTTTCACTATTTTAATGTTTACTTCAGTTGAGCTGCAGAAAGAAATCTAATATTCATTTTTCCTTCTCGTGTTGTGTCCTGGATTTCCAAAACTCATAATTTAAGGGGAACGCGTTGATTGACTCTTCTCATGGCGTCCTGAAGGAAAAAGAAGAGGACAGCGCAATAATAGAGCCACATTACAGCAAATCAAATCACGGGGAGCTGATTGAGGAGGAAGGCATGGCCCGGAGCCGCGCAGTCTGCTCATCCTCCACATTTTATACCTTTTCATCACAATTACCTAAAGTGGCACATTTGTATTTTTGCAATGTATGGAATTTGCGGCGATAAGTTTGCAGTGAAATGATGAGACCGAGCCGGGGACATCTGCACCCTGTCATACATCATTCCACTCATTTCTAGTTAATTTACTTCTAATATCTGTCTCTTTGATCAGACAGATGTTCGCCTGTTCCGCCACTTTCTATGCATTTTGCCTTGAAGAAACTTTATACTGTAGATTGAAATATCATCTTCAGACTCTCAGACTCTTGGAGCTGGATCGGCAGCCTCACGTCTCGTTTTATGGGGGACCTCTTCATTTTCCCTGTCGTGCATAATGTCGGCACACTGAATATTGGCTTCGCGTTTTTATGGATGAAGCTTATCCGCGGGTTTACACAATCTCCAGATCTCCTGCATTGTTGCTTCTAAATATTTTAATTTCCATATTTAATATTCACTTTATATTCCGCCCAAATTCCAATAAGAATCCAGATTGTGTTCCTGTAATTTATAGGAGCGTTCAAGGGTAAAATGGAGACAAAAATTCCATTTTGTCATCTACCAGTCCTGAATATCCTGAGGCCGGGCGGTTATGAGTGGGTGGAAGGGTCCAGGGTGCTGTTTCCTAGGAAGACCCAAAAGATGAGATCTATAAGTTCGCTGAGGCTCACAGAGTGGCTACATTGTGTGGTCATTGTGCGGTAGTATTATTAGGCATTTAATGACGGTATTACACTACATTCACATTTATGCTGCCCTACCTGTTCTTCTGGTCCTGCAATAGATTGGTGAAATGATGGACAAAAACAAGTCCCGAGGGATCCCATTGACAATAATAGGGTTCGTGGGGTGTTGTGTTTTTTTCTAGCTGAAATTGTTGGCATTCTATGGTATTATTATGTGACATTTTATCAAAGTATTGGTAGTTTTGTAGCAGTATTATTTGGAATTTTATGGCAGTATTATTTGGTATTTTATGGCACTATTATTTGGAATTTTATGACAGCATTATTTAGCATTTTATGGTAGTATTACTTGGAATTTTATGGCAGGTTTATTTGGTATTTTATGGTAGTATTATTTGGAATATTATGGTAGGTTTATTTGGTATTTTATGGCAGTATTATTTCGCATTTATGGCAGTATTACTTGGGATTTTATAGCAGTATTATTTAGCATTTTATGGCAGTATTATTTGGAATTTTATGGCAGGTTTATTTGGTATTTTATGGTAGTATTATTTTGCATTTATGGCAGTATTACTTGGTATTTTATGGCAGTATTATTTAGCATTTATGGAAGTATTACTTGGGATTTTATGGCAGTATTATTTAGCATTTTATGGCAGTATTATTTGGAATTTTATGGCAGGTTTATTTGGTATTTTATGGTAGTATTATTTTGCATTTATGGCAGTATTACTTGGGAATTTATGGCAGTATTATTTAGCATTTTATGGCAGTATTATTTGGAATTTTATGGCAGGTTTATTTGGTATTTTATGGTAGTATTATTTTGCATTTATGGCAGTATTATTTGGGAATTTATGGCAGTATTATTTAGCATTTTATGGCAGTATTATTTGGAATTTTATGACAGTATTACATAGGATTTTATAGCTGCATTATTTGGCATTTTATGGCATTATTATTTCACATTGATGGCAGTATTATTTGGAATTTTATGGCAGTATTACTTGGGATTTTATAGCTGCATTATTTGGCATTTTATGGCATTATTATTTCGCATTTATAGCACCATTTAGGTGTGTGGAGTCTTATTAATCCATAGACGCTCCACTGTGAAGAGGATCATGGGAAGAATATGCAAATCTGTCTGCCATGATGTAAAGTCTTACGGGCTGATGAGATCCAATCAGATCGAAACAGCTGTCCTCGGCTGAGAAGACTGGCTTGGTAAAATCCCACATCATTTGCAGCAAACGCCTCTGGGAAGGTCGGGCATGATGTTAAAGGGAGCGCCCTCTATTGGGCTGCATGACTGAGGCACTGTCTTCCTATTTACATCATGGAAGACAGATTTGCATATTCTTCTCTTGGGATTTTATGGCAGTATTATTTGACAGTACATTGAAACATCATATGGCATTTTAGTGTCTCTTATTTGACGTCAGACTTTGGCTGCATTGACTATCACCACTGGCCCCATTTTCTACAAACCATCCTCTTCTGGTCAATTTATTCGGTACCAGATTATCATTCTGAAACTAACCTTATGCAGCAGATTTAACAATTCTGTCTAAGGCTGAGGCCCCACGTTTTGGAAACGCAGCTTTTTTTGTTGCAGATTTTGTTGTGGTTTTTCGAGCCAAGGCCAGGAATGGGTTGAGCAGAAGGCAGAAGTATTAGAATCTGCTCAAGTGTTGATTCATCGTCAGTGGATGCAGAGTCAGGAACCACGCCTCAACTTTACCTAGACAGTTCTTTGGATCTTCCTTCCTCCTACATTACCTTTTGCCCCCCAGATGTCCCTTCTATCAATAATAGGGATCCTGCAAGGGAGCAGTACAACAGGGCGGCTACTTTGTGAGGGCTGATCAGATACAGTCCTATGAAAAAGTTTGGGCACCCCTATTAATCTTAATCATTTTTAGTTCTAAATATTTTGGTGTTTGCAACAGCCATTTCAGTTTGATATATCTAATAACTGATGGACACAGTAATATTTCAGGATTGAAATGAGGTTTATTGTACTAACACAAAATGTGCAATATGCATTAAACCAAAATTTGACCAGTGCAAAAGTATGGGCACCTCAACAGAAAAGTGACATTAAAGGGGTTGTCCCATCACAAGGATCCTATCTATACTGCTGGTTAATGTGGATGTAAGACTTTTCCTAAATACATTGCTTCAGCAAAACTGCTTTGTTTGTCCACTATCTTACTTTATTCAATTTTTTGTGGCCACAGCCCTGACCTAGCTGCTCCTGAGTCAAATGATGTATCTGCTGCTCTCAGGGGAGAGGGAGGAGGGGCTAAGTGCAGGGAGTGAGCCTGTGTATCTAGCTAATCCTGTGTCTACACCATGTGACCTAGGTCCTGCACTCAGATAGAGGAGCTGCTTTCATTTCTTCTGTTCTCCCAGTTATCAGGCTAATTCAATTGTGTTCATTATGGCAGAGACAGGCAGTCTCTGTATGTAACACAGAATGGAGTTGCTGCTGCCTGTACTTCATAGTCCAATGTGGGTGGGCGGAGCTAAACGGCAGGTTGCCCGTGAAACCCCGTCCACCAAATGATGCAAGAAACCAGGAAGAAAGAAGATTTTACAAGAGTGAAGACTGCTGAGTATGTGAGGTGGGAATACCCCTTTAATATTTAGTAGATTCTCCTTTTGCAAAGATAACAGCCTTTAGTCGCTTCCTGTAGCTTTTAATCAGTTCCTGGATCCTGGATGAAGGTATTTTGGACCATTCCTCTTTACAAAACAATTAAAGTTCAGTTAAGTTTGATGGTCGCCGAACATGGACAGCCCGCTTCAAATCATCCCACAGATGTTCAACGATATTCAGGTCTGGGGACTGGGATGGCCATTCCAGAACATTGTAATTGTTCCTCTGCATGAATGCCTGAGGATTTGGAGCGGTGTTTTGGATCATTGTCTTGCTGAAATATCCATCCCCGGCGTAACTTCAACATCGTCACTGATTCTTGAACATTATTCTCAAGAATCTGCTGATACTGAGTGGAATCCATGCGACCCTCAACTTTAACAAGATTCCCGATGCCGGCATTGGCCACACAGCCCCAAAGCATGATGGAACCTCCACCAAATTTTACAGTGGGTAGCAAGTGTTTTTCTTGGAATGCTGTTTCTTTTTGGACGCCATGCATAACGCCTTTTTTTATAACCAAACAACTCAATTTTTGTTTCCAAAATGAAGCTGCCTTGTCCAAATGTGCTTTTTCATACCTCAGGCAACTCTATTTGTGGCGTACGTGCAGAAACGGCTTCTTTCTCATCACTCTCCCATACAGCTTCTATTTGTGCAAAGTGCGCTGTATAGTTGACCGATGCACAGTGACACCATCTGCAGCAAGATGATGCTGCAGCTCTTTGGAGGTGGTCTGTGGATTGTCCTTGACTGTTCTCACCATTCTTCTTCACTGCCTTTCTGATATTTTTCTTGGCCTGCCACTTCTGGGCTTAACAAGAACTGTCCCTGTGGTCTTCCATTTCCTTACTATGTTCCTCACAGTGGAAACTGACAGGTTAAATCTCTGAGACAACGTTTTGTATCCTTCCCCTGAACAACTATGTTGAACAATCTTTCTTTTCAGATCATTTGAGAGCGGGCTGTCCATGCTCAGCGACCATCAAACTTAACTGGACTTGAATTGTTTTGTAAAGAGAAATGGTCCAAAATACCTTCATCCAGGATTCAGGAACTGATTAAAAGCTACAGGAAGCGACTAGAGGCTGTTATCGTTGCAAAAGGAGGATCTACTAAATATTAATGTCACTTTTCTGTTGAGGTGCCCATACTTTTGCACCGGTCAAATTTTGGTTTAATGCATATTGCACATTTTGTGTTAGTACAATAAACCTCATTTCAATCCTGAAATATTACTGTGTCCATCAGTTATTAGATATATCAAACTGAAATGGCTGCTGCAAACACCAAAATATTTAGAACTAAAAATGATTAAGATTAATAGGGGTGCCCAAACTTTTTCATAGGACTGTATGTGGTATGTTAGCCATAGCCAGGTGAGAGCCAAGTTACCACCATCCCCCAGTCTTGGCGGGGGACTTCTAGATGCACCAATTACACTGATACACCCCCAACTAATATGTATGACCCCAAACTCCCCAGCTCCATTTTCTCCCACCCTCTCCCCTCTATAATGCTACAGGGCCCACGCAACAGAACCAAAGCCATTTTGTCATCTCATAGTCAGCCCCCCCCTAGTGTTTATTCTCAGTATATCCGAGCTGACTGTGTATGTTCCAGAAGCAGTAGTTGTGGATTCTTCTATTGTGATCTGAACTTTCTCCACTTGCAATAACTTTCTCCTATAAAGATCCAGAAATCTGATTGTTATTAGCATCATGGAGGCTCTTTATTGCGGATGAACGCACAACAGGCTGGACTTGGCAGATAACAGAAAGCAGTGCCGAGCGTGGCGTGATGAAGGCTATGGAGAAGCCAGCAACAATGTAACATGGGCCCCAAGAGAAGGATTCTTCAGTCTTGTCTTCCACGAGTCCTCGCCGGCGAATCGTTCCTTATGTTCCATGACTGGCGTAGCTTCCAGATAAGCCTCAGGCTTTCCAGCTGTTGGATGGCTGCTCGGGATCACATCAATTACCCTGAACAAGGGAGAGACAAATGCGTTGTGAGCTTTACCAGAACAAATAACATGACAATCCAAGGCCTCACCGCACAGCGCGTAGAAAGAGGACGATGGAGATCACACAGCAACTCCTGGCGCTGCTTTCCTTCAGGCGAAGAACAGAATTTGCAGCGTTTAGTTTTATTGTTTTTATTCCAATCTGAGCCTGAAAAAGAAGACAATTCAAGAACAAGACAGCGTCCTCCAAGTTATCCTTCCCGTCCAATGTAACATAGACTGTGAATTCGGAGACCTCACCTTAGCCATTAGATGTTGCACCTAAAATACTTTAATAGAATTTTGTGCAGATTTTGCAGTTTTATATTTATTCTATACTGTCTGTCTGTCTTGGCCTCACTCCACTCTCAACTTGTCACCAAATTCATCAAAGTGGCAAATTTATCAATTGTGTCAAATTTTAGTGCAGTTTAAAGGGGTTGTCCAGGAATTGAACCAACCCCTGTGGAGATGTAAAATAAAGGATACTCACCTGACTCTGGTCCGCCATTGTCTGTTCGTTCTCTTGTTGGCTCCTCATTGCCAGCAGTTCTGTACGTCACCTGACTAAAGAGGGAGGAGGCTTACAAGGTTACATAGTATTCTAAACTGAATGAGGAAACAGTGCAGTGGTATAAATACCGTAGCAGCTGCCACAGGGCCCGGGACATTAGGGGGCCCAGCTGTCTGCTGATGCTTTTTTTGCTTTTTAATAGGCTCGGAGTAATGCCTATTACATAACGGGTCCTAGTTACTTACCTGCTCCCGGCCGCCTGGGAAGCGGAGGTGACTGTGAGCAGGAGCGGGGATTGGTAAGTGAGGTTGTGGGCCCGTGAACCTCAACAAATACTGCAATTATTATATTCTGGGGTCTTTTCAGACATGAAAAACAATGTTACTCACCTCTCCTACACTCTGGCAGTCTATGGGCCTCTTTGGTGACATCCCTACCAAAATTGAAGAGGGTTGAAAGGAGCAGGGAGTGCGCCAGAGCCAGGGAGAGGTAAGTAACATTGTTTTTTATGTTTGTATCGTCCCCTGGGTCTCCGATCATTATTCTCTGGGATCTAAAAATATGGGGCATAATACTCAGTGCAGGAGCCACTATGGGGCATAATTCTGTGTGCAGGGGCTACTATGGGGCATAATACTGTGTGTGCAGGGGCCACTATGGGGTATAATACTGTGTGCAGGGGCCACTATGGGGTATAATACTGTGTGCAAGGGCCACTATGGCACATAATACTGTGTGCAGGGGCCACTATGGGGTATAATACTGTGTGCAGCGGCCACTATGGGACATAATACCGTGTGCAGGGGCCACTATGGGGCATAATACTGTGTGCAGGGGCCACTATGGGACATAATACTGTGTGCAGGGGCCACTATGGTGCATAATACTGTGTGCAGGGGCCATTATAGGGCATAATACTGTGTGTGCAGAGGTCGCTATGGGACATTATACTGTCTGGAGGCCACTTTGGGACATTACAGTGTGTGTAAATGGTGTGTTATACTGTGTGTGGGCCAGGAAAGGGGGCACTATGTCGTGTGGGGGCCCCAAGTCAAAAGTTTATGGGGGGCCCAGTCTTTGCTAGTTCCGTCACTGAAACAGTGTAAATACTGCCACAACGTGAAGGTATCAATATAGTGATTGACATACAGTAGGGGCAATAATATAGTGACTGGCACAAGGTAGAAGTATTGATGCAGTGTGCAAGGTAGAGGTATCAGTGTAGTAACAGGCACAGAGTAGAGGCATTGGTGTAGTGATTGGCACAGCATAAAGGCAATAACAAAGTAGCTGGCACAGGATAGAGGCAGTGATACACTGAATGCCAAACTGTAGGTGCATTAATGTAGTGACTGATTCTGGGTGCAATGACTGGCACAGGGCAGAGGACTGGCACAGTGAATGGCATACTGTAAATGCATTGGTGTAGTGAATGGCACAGGACAGAGGCATTATAGGTTGACCAGTATCAATATGCCTGCAGACAATCACATGGACCATGGACAGCACATTGAGGAGTCTTCTTCTTTCTTCTGCCTCATTTCCACCATAATGGTCTCCTTTGATGGTCTGGATCTTACTGGACAAGATGAGGCTCATCTCTGGTTATTTGAAGTAGTCCCAGGACCTTTGTTTCTCTTCAGTCCCATCCACGGTATTTTCGTCAAGACGTATCTACTGCTATAACCTTGGTGACCACAGACCGGACAGAACTTGTCATCACACTAAGGTGTTCACAGACACAATGGACACATCTAATTCCCCCAGAATAATAGATGATAATTCACTGTTGACCACCGGGAGGACATGGCGGGCTATGTATTATAACCTCAATTTGAGTCTCATCGTCCATATTGTGAAGGAGGACAAACCTTCACGAGCCGCCTGCACTTTACTCCTAAATGTATTCAGCCCATACTTTGTTGTTGAAATGAATTGACTGTTTATATGGCTCCTTAGAGGAAGCTTGTGAGATTATGGCTAAATGTCAGCAATAATTAAGAAATATAGCCGAGCATTTTCTAAGAGGAAAAATATAATAACTCCCAAGGGATAATCTTCGAATTGAAAAGTGATGTCCTTGTGTGCTGAGGGCCAATCCTGAATTGATTGTGCTTTTTTAGTCTATTTTTATGTGTGTTTGACTTGAGGTGCTCATTCTGTGCCTGATTCATTTAGAATATATCTGCTTAATGTCGGCGTGTTGTATGTCATTGCAAAGTGAGACTTTGGATTGTTCACCTAAAACAAATTGCATCGATAGCAGAGACGCAATCCAATCTGCCCTACTTCACCAAATAGCCGGAAAATACTCACAAACACAACACATTCTGTATTAATAGTAAAAGAGGGGAAATAAGCAGCCGGCTCATAAGATGAAGCTGCTCAGATATTTATGCACAGAGCGGAGACAATGATATGAAGGGGGTGACTGTCTGGAGACCATCGCATGGGCATCATCACCTTTGCCTCCATCACCTCTCTATTCACAGTCTCTATACATGGGAGCCACAAAGGGGGCACTGACATGAGCCTAAGAGAATAGTAGGGTGGATAGTTGACTGGTTGGGTTACTGGTTAATTAGTAGACTATTTAGGTAAGTGGTTTATTGGTTCATGAGTAAACTGGTTGGCTGGATGGGCTGTTGGTTGGTATGTTGGTTAAAGAATAAACTGGTTGTTCGTTTTATTGGTTGAAGAATAGACTGGTAGGTTGGGTGGGTCATTGGTAGATAGTTTGGGTTATTGGTGGAAGAATACACTGGTAGGTTGGGTGGGTCATTGGTTGGTAGTTTGGGTTATTAGTGGAAGAATACACTGGTTGGTTGGGTGGGTCATTGGTAGATAGTTTGGGTTATTGGTGGAAGAATACACTGGTTGGTTGGGTGGATCATTGGTTGGTAGTTTGGGTTATTGGTTGAAGAATAGACTGGTTTATTGGGTGGGTCATTGATAGGTAGTTTGGGTTATTGGTGGAATAATAGACTGGTTGGTTGGTAGGGTGGGTCATTGGTAGATAGTTTGGGTTATTGGTGGAAGAATAGACTGATTGGTTGGCTGGGTCATTGGTAGATAGTTTGGGTTATTGGTGGAAGAATACACTGGTTGGTTGGGTGGGTCATTGGTTGGTAGTTTGGGTTATTGGTGGAAGAATACACTGGTTGGTTGGGTGGGTCATTGGTTGGTAGTTTGGGTTATTGGTTGAAGAATAGACTGGTTGGTTGGGTGGGTCATTGATAGGTAGTTTGGGTTATTGGTGGAAGAATAGACTGGTTGGTAGGGTGGGTCATTGATAGGTAGTTTGGGTTATTGGTGGAAGAATAGACTGGTTGGTTGGGTGAGTCATTGATAGGTAGTTTGGGTTATTGGAAGAATAGACTGGTTGGTTGGCTGGGTCACTGGTTGGTAGTTTGGGTTATTGGTGGAAGAATAGACTGGTTGGTTGGGTGGGTCATTGGTAAATAGTTTGGATTATTGGTTGAAGAATAGACTGGTTGGTTGGGTGGGTCATTGATAGGTAGCTTGGGTTATTGGTGGAAGAATAGACTGGTTGGTTGGATGGGTCATTGGTTGGTAGTTTGGGTTATTGGTGGAAGAATAGACTGGTTGGTTGGGTGGGTCATTGATAGGTAGTTTGGTTTATTGGTTGAAGAATTGACTGGTGGGTGTTTTGAGTAAATAAGAGATTGATGGGTAGTTGTATTGTTTGAAGAATAGACTAGTGGGTGGGTTAATTTTTTGATGAATTGATTGAATGGTTAGTCTATCTGTTTAATGAAATGAGTGAGTCATTGGTTTGTTGGTTCCAGAATAGACTGTTTGTTTGGTTGGTTTATTGGTTAAACAATAGATTGATTGATTGGGAGGGTCATTTGGTTGGTTTGTTGGTTGAAGAATACACTAGTGGGTGGTTGTATTGTTTGATGAATTGATTGACTAGTTAGTCTATTGTTTAATGAAATGAGTGAGTCATTGGTTTCTTGGTTCCAGAATAGACTGGTTGGATGGTTGGTTGGTTTATTGGTTGAACAATAGACTTGTTGATTGGGTGGGTCATTGGTTGGTTTGTTGGTTGAATAATACACTGGTGGATAGGTGTATTGTTTGATGAATTGATTGATAGACTGGTTAGTCTATTGGTTAATGAATAGGTTGGTTGTTTTTTGGGTCATTGGTCAGTTGGTTTGTTGGCTGTTGCAAAATAGACTGGTTGGTTGGTTTATTGGTTGAAGAATTGACTGATTGCTTTATTCATTGGAATCTCGGTTGATCCAGTCAGATGATCATTTGGTTTGTCCAGTTGATATTACCATCTTACTACTTTATCAGTTGTAAATTAGACATTTATGAAGGAGTCTGAGTTTTGTCTTCCTAACTCCACAGCTCTGCTCATACTGTAGAAAAGTCTCACTAAATAACTAACCACAATGATGGTGGTAAAGAAGCTCGGCGCACAACAACACAAGAAGTTGCTGTAGAAATCCTCTTATAGAATCTTATGTGTGTTGTTCTAGTGAAGGCGTGTACAACAGCATCATATCTCACCCCCAACTACAACCTTCTCATCTCCAGTAGCCATCACTAAGATGTAGTAGTCAGAGTTGTAGCCTTCAGGCAGTACAGAACATTATGCACACCAGTTATTTCAGCTGCTAGACTTGGAGGTGTATCATGGCGTCCATGGGTCTATCCAATAAGCTGCCATATACTGCCAAATAACAAAAGGAAAGCTGTAATGTGACACTTCTGATCAAAATGTAAAATCTGTATCGGTGCCCCCCCTTCCCATATATAATAGTGTCTACTTATGTAACAGTGGAGCCCTTGGCACCATAAGGTACCATGGCTTGGGTGTACCTTCTACCACCGTCCCCTCTATACCTATAAGTACAGAATCACAGCGTAGAGACAGCATCTACGATTTGAGCTTTACCATTCATTTTCCTATTTAACGTTTTTTTGTTAATTTTTTTTTACAAACCTGTGCCTCAAGATGAAGGTCCTTAATACCATTTTGGTGGGTTGACCACCCTCTGTAGATTTTGCATGGCCAGCTGGTGGCGCTGTTATATTACTCACACAATCGACCACACAATACAATGTCCAAATGTGAGGAAATCTCAAAACCCTACAGAAATTCATAGAAAATAGGGCAACTCGTGGCTTGCAGTGCTCCCCGGGTTACAGGATTCCTGTTATTAAATATCCCTCTGTAATCAATGTAATATTGTCGGCTGGTTAGTGGGAATGTGGCCAGCAGCCATACTGGATTATATTAACATTAATGAAGAATCACCAGCCCAGAGCCGGGAATCGGAGAATAGGGAGAACGTTGCTTAAAGGAACATTATGGAATAGGACGCACAGCGCTTGATATGACTAGAAAATGACGCCCAGTCCATCGCCACGAGGTCGAGAAGGAGACAATTAGAGATAATTATTTATGAGCTTCACTCTCCCTTCTTTTGTCCACAATATAGATACTGAAAATTGAACTTTTCTCCATAAACTTTCTGCCATATAAATTCCTTGTGTGACGCCATATTATCACAGTCATTGTCCTCTATATTCCATGTCTTCTGCGACCAAAATGTCACACGAAAAGTAAAACATCCGTGCAGAAGATTGTCACCAAAACTATTAGTCCAAAGTACAGAGAAGGGCTGCTCAAATGATATCGCTATTATATGATCACTATAGTCAGCACTGTTATAGGATCACTATGGTCGGCACTATTACATGTTCACTAGGGTTGTCATCACTATATGAGCACTATGGTTTGCAGGTACTATTATTTGAGAACTATGGTCTGCACTATTATAGGATCACTAGGGTTAGCACTGTTATATGAACATTATGGTTTGCACTATTATATGAGCACTATGATTAGTATTATATGATCAGTATGATTAGCATTATTATATGATCATTATAGTTAGAACAATTATATGAGCAATATGGTTGGCACTATTATATGATTACTGTGGTTACCTCTATTATACAGTATAAGCATTATAGTTAGCACTATTATATGAGCACTATGGTCGGCATTACTATATAATCACTATGGTCGGCACTATATGAGCACTATGGCCGGCACTATATGATGGTCAGCACTATATGAACACTATGGTCGGCACTATATGAGCACTATGGTCGGCACTATATGATGGTCAGCACTATATGAACACTATGGTCGGCACTATATGAGCACTATGGTCGGCACTATATGATGGTCAGCACTATATGAACACTATGGTCGGCACTATATGAGCACTATGGTCGGCACTATATGAGCACTATGGTCGGCACTATATGAGCACTATGGTCGGCATTACTACAGTATATGATCACTATGGTCGGCACGATATGAGCACTATGGTCGGCACTATATGAGCACTATGGTCAGCATTACTACAGTTTATGATCACTACGGTCGGCACTATATGAGCACTATGGTCGGCATTACTACAGTATATGATCACTACGGTCAGCACTATATGAGCACTATGGTCGGCATTACTACAGTATATGATCACTACGGTCGGCACTATATGAGCACTATGGTCAGCATTACTACAGTATATGATCACTACGGTCGGCACTATATGAGCACTATGGTCGGCATTACTACAGTTTATGATCACTACGGTCGGCACTATATGAGCACTATGGTCGGCATTATTATATGATCATTATAGTTAGCACAATTATATGAGCAATTTGGTTGGCACTATTATAGGATTATTGTGGTTTCTTCTATTATACAGTATAAGCATTATAGTTAGCACTATTATATGATCACTATGGTAGGCATTACTAGATGATCACTATGGTCGGCACTATATGATCACTATGGTCGGCACTATATCAGCACTATGGTTGGCATTACTACAGTATATGATCACTATGGTCAGCATTATTATATGATCACTATAGTTAGCACAATTATATGAGCAATATGGTTGTCACTATTATATGATTACTGTGGTTGTCACTATTATACCATGATACAATTATACATATACCAATTTTTAATCGTCAGCTTTTGTTAGTGTTAGTGTAAGACGACTACAATAAAGGAACTTTATCTGCAGAAAACTGGACGTCGGATCTTTAAATGAATTTATTGTATGTGTGAGGGATGATTGTATGATGTGTGGGGAGAGGTTCCATTATGATGTAATTTACAGTAAGTGTGACAGCCGGGACATGAGGAACAATGGCTGCGCCCGCGATTCTGCTGCTGCAGGTCTGTGGCTTTGACAACTTGTGATGATGAGATGGAATTAATCGCTGCTATAATAAGATGCGTTTAATAAAATGATTGAGGCGTCTCCGACATGACATAAATATTTAGACAATGACAAAGTGTCAGGTGATTAATATACAAAATGTTTCTACAGAAGAATTAAGCAGCTGAAAACTGTAAACATACAGCGCCCTCGATTAAAGAGCGGCAAGAGGCGCGGCCTGACCCCGACCGGTGAGACGTGGAGTTATGGTTACATGTGTGGTCAGGTGACAATAATAAAATTGCACCGAGCTGCACCAGCCTATTCATCTGCATGCTCTGCTCCATCAGTACGGTGTAATTTATAGTATTTTCACCTAAAGAGTTGGTGAGTCCCCTGACTAATCTACTGTTAGTGACAACAAACTAAATACTCAGAATCTCCAGTGAATGGATAGGCGGCATTCTCAGTGATGTCACCGCTGCTCTCCAGTGAATGGATAGGCGGCATTCTCAGTGATGTCACCGCTGATCTCTAGTGAATGGATAGGCGGCATTCTCAGTGATGTCACCGCTGCTCTCTAGTGAATGGACAGGCGGCATTCTCAGTGATGTCACCGCTGCTCTCTAGTGAATGGATAGGCGGCATTCTCAGTGATGTCACCGCTGCTCTCTAGTGAATGGATAGGCGGCATTCTCAGTGATGTCACCGCTGCTCTCTAGTGAATGGATAGGCGGCATTCTCAGTGATGTCACCGCTGCTCTCTAGTGAATGGATAGGCGGCATTCTCAGTGATGTCACCGCTGCTCTCTAGTGAATGGATAGGCGGCATTCTCAGTGATGTCACCGCTGCTCTCTAGTGAATGGATAGGCGGCATTCTCAGTGATGTCACCGCTGCTCTCTAGTGAATGGACAGGCGGCATTCTCAGTGATGTCACCGCTGCTCTCTAGTGAATGGATAGGCGGCATTCTCAGTGATGTCACCGCTGCTCTCTAGTGAATGGATAGGCGGCATTCTCAGTGATGTCACCGCTGCTCTCTAGTGAATGGATAGGCGGCATTCTCAGTGATGTCACCGCTGCTCTCTAGTGAATGGATAGGCGGCATTCTCAGTGATGTCACCGCTGCTCTCTAGTGAGTGGATAGGCGGCATTCTCAGTGATGTCACCGCTGATCTCTAGTGAATGGATAGGCGGCATTCTCAGTGATGTCACCGCTGATCTCTAGTGAGTGGATAGGCGGCATTCTCAGTGATGTCACCGCTGATCTCTAGTGAATGGATAGGCGGCATTCTCAGTGATGTCACCGCTGATCTCTAGTGAATGGATAGGCGGCATTCTCAGTGATGTCACCGCTGCTCTCTAGTATATGGATAGGCGGCATTCTCAGTGATGTCACCGCTGCTCTCTAGTGAATGGATAGGCGGCATTCTCAGTGATGTCACCGCTGCTCTCTAGTATATGGATAGGCGGCATTCTCAGTGATGTCACCGCTGCTCTCTAGTGAATGGATAGGCTGTATTCTCAGTGATGTCACCGCTGATCTCTAGTGAATGGATAGGCGGCATTCTCAGTGATGTCACCGCTGCTCTCTAGTATATGGATAGGCGGCATTCTCAGTGATGTCACCG
The DNA here is from genome assembly GCF_031893055.1 of Leptodactylus fuscus. NCBI lineage: Eukaryota > Metazoa > Chordata > Amphibia > Anura > Leptodactylidae > Leptodactylus > Leptodactylus fuscus. Next base: position 9,549,053 of record NC_134271.1, on the reverse strand, counting down.
CTGCTCTCTAGTGAATGGATAGGCGGCATTCTCAGTGATGTCACCGCTGCTCTCTAGTATATGGATAGGCGGCATTCTCAGTGATGTCACCGCTGCTCTCTAGTGAATGGATAGGCTGTATTCTCAGTGATGTCACCGCTGCTCTCTAGTGAATGGATAGGCGGCATTCTCAGTGATGTCACTGCTCTCTAGTGAATGGATAGGCGGCATTCGCAGTGATGTCACCGCTGATCTCTAGTGAATGGATAGGCGGCATTCTCAGTGATGTCACCGCTGCTCTCTAGTGAATGGATAGGCTGTATTCTCAGTGATGTCACCGCTGCTCTCTAGTGAATGGATAGGCGGCATTCTCAGTGATGTCACTGCTCTCTAGTGAATGGATAGGCGGCATTCTCAGTGATGTCACCGCTGCTCTCTAGTGAATGGATAGGCGGCATTCTCAGTGATGTCACTGCTCTCTAGTGAATGGATAGGCGGCATTCGCAGTGATGTCACCGCTGATCTCTAATGAATGGATAGGCGGCATTCTCAGTGATGTCACTGCTGATCTCTAGTGAATGGATAGGCGGCATTCTCAGTGATGTCACTGCTCTCTAGTGAATGGATAGGCGGCATTCGCAGTGATGTCACCGCTGATCTCTAATGAATGGATAGGCGGCATTCTCAGTGATGTCACTGCTGATCTCTAGTGAATGGATAGGCGGCATTCTCAGTGATGTCACTGCTCTCTAGTGAATGGATAGGCGGCATTCGCAGTGATGTCACCGCTGATCTCTAGTGAATGGATAGGCGGCATTCTCAGTGATGTCACCGCTGCTCTCTAGTATATGGATATTCTGCATTCTCAGTGATGTCACCGCTGCTCTCTAGTATATGGATAGGCGGCATTCTCAGTGATGTCACCGCTGCTCTCTAGTATATGGATAGGCGGCATTCTCAGTGATGTCACCGCTGCTCTCTAGTGAATGGATAGGCTGCATTCTCAGTGATGTCACCGCTGCTCTCTAGTGAATGGATAGGCGGCATTCTCAGTGATGTCACCGCTGCTCTCTAGTATATGGATAGGCTGCATTCTCAGTGATGTCACCGCTGCTCTCTAGTGAATGGATAGGCGGCATTCTCAGTGATGTCACTGCTCTCTAGTGAATGGATAGGCGGCATTCTCAGTGATGTCACCGCTGATCTCTAGTGAATGGATAGGCTGCATTCTCAGTGATGTCACCGCTGCTCTCTAGTGAATGGATAGGCTGCATTCTCAGTGATGTCACTGCTGATCTCTAGTGAATGGATAGACGGCATTCTCAGTGATGTCACTGCTCTCTAGTGAATGGATAGGCGGCATTCTCAGTGATGTCACCGCTGATCTCTAGTGAATGGATAGGCGGCATTCTCAGTGATGTCACCGCTGCTCTCTAGTATATGGATAGGCGGCATTCTCAGTGATGTCACTGCTGATCTCTAGTGAATGGATAGGCGGCATTCTCAGTGATGTCACCGCTGCTCTCTAGTGAATGGATAGGCGGCATTCTCAGTGATGTCACCGCTGCTCTCTAGTATATGGATATTCTGCATTCTCAGTGATGTCACCGCTGCTCTCTAGTATATGGATAGGCGGCATTCTCAGTGATGTCACCGCTGCTCTCTAGTATATGGATAGGCGGCATTCTCAGTGATGTCACCGCTGCTCTCTAGTGAATGGATAGGCTGCATTCTCAGTGATGTCACCGCTGCTCTCTAGTGAATGGATAGGCGGCATTCTCAGTGATGTCACCGCTGCTCTCTAGTGAATGGATAGGCTGCATTCTCAGTGATGTCACCGCTGCTCTCTAGTGAATGGATAGGCGGCATTCTCAGTGATGTCACCGCTGCTCTCTAGTATATGGATATTCTGCATTCTCAGTGATGTCACCGCTGCTCTCTAGTGAATGGATAGGCGGCATTCTCAGTTTTTCAGCATAGGTCTTTCGAGGATAATGTAATATCTCAAACTTATTCTGTAATAATACCTCATTACTTTTCCTAAAAATATTTTTAAAAAATCATGAAAAATAAAATAAAAAGATGTGCGGACGATTTCTTGTACTGTTTCCTGTCATCAGTTTTCTGTTTGACTTGGCACCTGACATGACTGACCCTGACCACTTGCGTGCTGACCATCAGTGGACACTGAGGACCCGGGATGGGACGGGGTGATCCAGTGATCTAGAAGCCTTGTCGTTGTTGTTGTTATTATTCTGCACCACTGGGTAGTCTGAGCCTGGTGTGGCAGCCATGGAGGTGCGGAGCCAATCAATGATCATTAGGTGATGAATGGAGTCGTAATGATGTTCCTTTTATTTAGATTGTGCAGATGCTGGAAGGAAGAGATTAACATCAGGTGTCAGCGCTCAGTCCCACATGATGGCGGCTCAATGTCAGCCTCTCATTATCACATACCGCTGCTTCCAGGGACAGTTCACAGAGATTGTCAATCTCGTTCCTACGTGTGAAGATCACATAACTTCCAGTGTGATGTCTCAGCATTGTGTGACCTCAGAGAAACAGGGGAGCGGTTCATCCCTCCAAATGTTTCTGGTTCCATTACAGAAGTATGTGCCCCCCGCCCCCCTGCTATATCAACTTCAAAAGGCAGGTTGTGATCTGTATGACATTGATTTAATATGTATCCCAAAAATAAACAATGTGTAATGTGTCCGAACAAATGTGTATATGATGTGTGTATGTGTTTATAACAATGTAGGTAAGGCTAGATTCACATCTGCAATGGAGTCTCTAAGGCCTGGTAATCCGTTCGGGGGAGTCCACATGGGGATCCCCCCAGACTACCGAATGCATTGTAAAGCAGTGTGCAGTGAAAGCACACAGACCCCATAGACTATAATGGGGTCGTGTTCTTTCCGCACCGTCTCCACACAAGTCATGTGGACAGGAAAGTAGATCGTGAACTACTTCCGTTCCGTTCGGAGACCATGCGAAAAGCACATGGACCCCATTATAGTCTATGGGGTCTGTGTGCTTTCACTGCACACCGCTTGACAATGCATTAGGTAATCCGTTCGGGGGGGGTTCCCATGCAGACTCCCCTGAACGGATTAACAACGCAGATGTGAACCAGGCCTTAGAGACTCCACTGCAGATTGTGTCTAAAATCAATAGAGAGAAAAGTCCTGCAAGGGCGACTTTTCTCTTTACTGATTTCAGTGTAAAACCAGCAAAATCCCACTGGACACCAGATGGACCCCATTATAGTCTATGGCAGGGATGGCAAACCTTTTAGAGATCAAGTCCCCAAACTGCCCAAAACCCAATAATTTGTCACAAAGTGCCAACATGGCAATTTAAGCTTAATACTGTGCGGATCCAAAATTGCGGGCAGTTATGGACCTGCAAAATACGGTTGTGTGTATGGGTCATTACAGAGCTTTCAATGATGCAAAACAACTTTGTACCGAAAAGTAAAAGTTTGCATTTGGCATAGTTTTAAACAATTAATGTTCACTATTTACATCACACAGGATCTGTTTTATAGTGACTGTGCAATGTTATTACAGCCTGTACTAATATCATATGTCTGCCACACGATATAATCTACTCCACAGTGGCCCCCACACAGTATAATCTGCTTCACAGTGGCCCACACACAGTACAATCTGCTCCACAATGATCCCCACACAGTACAATCTGCTCCACAGTGATCCCCACACAGTACAATCTGCTACACAGTTTTCCCCACACAGTACAATCTGCTCCATAGTGATCCCCACACAGTACAATCTGCTCCATAGTGATCCCCACACAGTACAATCTGCTCCATAGTGATCCCCACACAGTACAATCTGCTCCACAGTAATCCCCACACAGTATAATCTGCTCCACAGTAATCCCCACACAGTACAATCTGCCACACAGTTTTCCCCACACAGTACAATCTGCTCCACAGTGATCCCCACACAGTACAATCTTCTCCACACTTTTCCCCACACAGTACAATCTGCCCCACACTGATCCCCACACAGTACAATCTGCTCCACAGTGATCCACACACAATACAATCTGCTACACAGTGATCCCCACAAAGTACAATCTGCTTCACGGTAACCCCCACACAGTACAATCTTCTCCACAGTGATCCCCACACAGTACAATCTGCTCCATAGTGATCCCCACACAGTACAATCTGCTCTACAGTGATCCCCACACAGTACAATCTGCTCTACAGTGATCCCCACACAGAACAATCTGCAGCTTGGTGGAATGTGATGCAAGTTTAGCATCTTGCACGTCTAGTTTGGATTGAATCGTTTGGAGCTTACAATGGCCAAGGGGCAATACAAATTTGCCATAATTTTATCCCAAAATTCTGGCTCAAAGTAGGCCAACTAAAAGGTGGTATAAATGTAGACTAGACAGTCTAAAGACACACCAGATTTATCAATGAGCATTAGTAACTGTGATAAATATGACACATTTTTCAGCTGCCTGTATTTATGCCATATCAGTAAATCTGAGCCGGTATTCTCATGTGTTATTCTGTATTCTTTTACTTTCCTCTGTCTTCATCTGTTCTTCTGTGTTCATACCATGTTCTTCTGAGTTCTTTTGACTTCTTCTGTGTTCTTCTGCCTTTATCTGAATTCTTCTATGTTCTGGTTTCTTCTGACGTCTTATATGTTCTCTCGAGTTCTATGTTCTTCCGAGTTCTTCAATGTTGTTCTGCATTCCTCTGAGTTCTTCTGTGTTCTTTGTGTTTCCATATCGATGTCTTCATATCCTTCCACGATAAAATACATCTTTGCTTTCTGCTTCAGAAACAACCTGCAGATTTGCTTTTCTTTAGGGATATTTAATAACCAGAGGTGAAATATGTGACAGAACTACAAATATCTGCAGAAATCTTGGATCTAATCTGCGGCTGTATAAATAGCAGAATAATCATTTGATGATTTGTTATAATTTATTTCTATCTCCTTAAGGTTAAACTGGACACCGGCGGTGAAATGTGGCGTCTCGGTGGCTGATTTCTCCCTCCGGCTTTGTCCGTGATGGTTAATGCAAGGTGATGTTGGACGTCTGTGTTGTCCATGACACGTGTCAGAATTGCTTGGTGCTTGCAATGCACAGATGGATTTCATTTCGATAGTGTTCAAAAGTGTAAATGACACCAGGACATGAAAGAGGATTACACAAGGCGGTGACATTTATGTGAGTTACTGGACAGACAGCGATTCATTGTAAAATGCAGGAAGAAGGAAAAGGAACAATCTAACGCTGAGTTCACATCTTCGTCAGGAATCTCCTTCACACGGAGTAAACGCTCCGCTCATTCTGAACGTAAACTCGTTCAGCGTGAGCGGCGTTAAAACAAATCCCCTTGATTTCTATGGGAGCCGGCATACACGCGCTCTCCATTGAAATCAATGGGATACTTTTTTACCTATTGCTTTCAATGTGGTATGCGCGTATGCCGGCACCCATAGAAATCAAGGGGATCTGTTTTAGTGCCGCTCACGCTGAACGAGTTTACATTCAGAATGTGCGGAGCGTTTACTCCCTGTGAAGGCTCCCTAAGAGTGGAAAAACGGTACGTCAAATGTGACCAAGGCATCTATTTACCGACTGCACATGGGAGCTGCCATTTTTGGCGAGATTGTCATCTGTTACCCTTCGTTCACATCTGTGTTTGGTATTCCATTCGGGGAGTCAGCATAGGGACTCCCCAAACGGAATACTGAACACAACTGCAAGCGGTGTGCAGTGTAAGCATATGGACCCCATAGACTATAATGGGGTCCATGTGCTTGTAGGCAGGAAAGTAAATTGTGAACTACTTTCCTGTCCACATGATCCATGTGGAGATCTCGCGGCAAGCACACAGACCCCATTATGGTCTATGGGGTCTGTTTGCTTACACTGCACACCGCTTGCGGTTGCGTTTGGTATTCTGTTCCGGGGGATCCTCATGTGGAGTCCCCCGGACGGAATACCAACGCATATGTGAACGAGGCCTTACTATGTCAGTTTGGAGCATACTGAAGGCTCACAGACCCATCCTTCGTATAGATGTATTACAGGCTGCAGCAAGCAACCTGTAATAGGCCTCTATGGATTTCAGTATATGTTAATGCATTGCAGTATATTGTATTAGTGATCAGCGCCCTTGGGTTCTAGACCCCTAGGGAGTCTAAAAATAAATTTATAAAAAAAGTTAAAAATGTTTTTAAAAATTAAAAGTTCAAATAACCCCCCTTTCCCTAAACCAGATACAGAAATAAATAAACAATGTAAAGCAGACACACACGTTAGACACCCCCATGTCTGAAAATGCCCAATCTACAAATGATCAATATCAAACATTCCCCAAACTGGTATAAATAAACAGTAAATCTGGCGCCGCTAAAAAAGATACTTTTTACATCCCCGTATATGGAAAAATTATGAATGGTGACTACAATTTTTTTTTTTTTTCAAAATGTTTGATTTTTTTTAAAGTATTAAAAACATAACAAAAATCATATTGATGTATCACCATAATCGTAACGACCCACAGAATACAGGTCACATGTCATTGCTGCACAGTGAACGCCATAAACATGAAGTCGCACAAATGTAGTTCCCTGTCGTCCTACCAGCGGCACAAGAACCCATATTGTGCCGCTGTTAGGACTAAGGGAAACAAGATTATCTTCATAATCCTTCGTTTTTCTCTATTTCCACCCCATTCTGATTTTTTTTTTCCAGTTTCCCAGTATATCTTAGGGATCACTATAAAGTAAAACTTGCAGTGCAAAAATAAAGCCTTTGTATGGCTTTGTGAATGGAAAAATACAAAAGTTACAGCTTTTGGAAGGCTGGGAAGAAAAAATGAAAATCGAAAAATTGCTGCGGTGGAAAGGGGTTAAATAAAATAACAGGATACATAATACTATAAAAACGTAACTAATATACCAATAGAAATTATTATAGGACTACAGGAATAAAGGCATATACTACATAGTCATAAACATATACATAATGACGTATACAAATACAGGACTACCAAAGAATACAGCAACGTAACAATAAAGGCTATAACAATATGACAACATGTACCAATGTAATAATGTACTAGAGCAATAAACATATAACATCTGTACATAAATATATACAATAACGACATATACCAATACAGGACTAACACAATGCAACAATACATTACAATAAAGACAATAACAATATAACATATATCAATGTAATAATGTAATAGAACAATAAACATATAACATATGTACATAAATATATACAATAATGACATATACCAATACAGGACTTACACAATGCAACAATACATTACGAGAAAGACAATAACAATATAACAACATATACCAATGTAATAATGTAATAGAACAATAAACAACATGTACCAATGTAATAATGTAATAGAACAATATAACGACATACACCAATACAGGACTATCACAATATAACAATACATTACAATACAATAACATATACCAGTATAATAATGTGCTTGAACAATAAACATATACCATATGTACATAAATATATACAATAACGATATACACCCATACAGGACTAACACAAAATATACCAATACATTACAATAACGTAATACTATAACAAGGCAACTTTTATTTAATTAAATTCAAAATCTTACATTGTAACAATTGATAATATCTAGAGACTGTAACAATAAACAAAGTTACACTATATAAGATTCATGACATAGAACTCTTGAATAAAATCTGGAATTCTCTTATTTCTGTCCCCGGTAGAACTTCCATTCGCTACCCCATGTTGGTTGCCCCTGGAAACGTGACACCAGTATTTTTGCCGCCCGTGTTCTGCCAGTGCTTCTGGTTACATTTATTGTTAATGACAAAAGTAACCTTCACTTTTGTGTGGTTTCCTGTCCAAATTTGGATGGTTTTCAGCCCTCGCTCTTCTGATAGGAAATGCAATCTGAGAAGTAGCAAAATACAGAGCCCATATTGTAGTTTAATTGACCTTCGCTGTCGTTCATCTGAGCTCGGCGCGTGTGCTGCGGGGTGTCTGCTCCGCAACAGGAAAGAATAAACCCAGATTCAGATCGTAGTAAATTCATCAAATATGCTTCTCCGAGCTGCGTCTTTCAAGGCCTGTTCCCAGCCATCTGATCTCTATAAACCAAATTATTGCTGGCTAGAGGACAAGCCGAGAGGCGCCTGGGGCTAACTTATAATTAATGCCAAATGCCTGTGACAATGGGGCTGATCATAGAGAAGAATGGACATTTCTAAGTACTTCTTTTATTTAATTTATAAAATGCAAACTGACTACACTTAGTGTATTTAAATAGATCCGAGAGATAAGCTGCCTACACCGAGCCGGGCAGCCGACCAAGAATATGTCTCCACAAATCAAGTTACAATGGGTACAAGCTCACCACCAATGTGAGAAGAGAGCGGGATGGCTGAGTCTACTAACGGCTCGCCAACTACTGTGACGTGTCCTGCTAGAAGGGTTTCGGGTTTTTTTAACTTTGTCCCAGACAAGGAAGGATTCAAAGAAAAAGTTCTGTAAGTTTGTACTTGTAGTAAATCTCACCAGCGTGTGTCACCGTATTCACATAGCACGTGATAGATACAGATGTAGATACAGATGCTGAAATGGCCAATTTATAGTATAACGTCATAGAATGATCTATATACACTCTACATGAGTTATACCAGCATGATCTATATTACTATACCTGTATACAAGAAGATGTATAACTTATACCAGCACGGTCCATGTCACTATATACACAATGTATAACTTATACCGGCTGTACATATATAATTATATACAGTGTATACCCAGATTATACCAGCTGTACATATATAATTATATACAGGAGATACCCAGGTTATACCAGCTGTACATATAGAATTATATACAGGAGATACCCAGATTATACCAGCTGTACATATAGAATTATATACAGGAGATACCCAGGTTATACCAGCTGTACATATATATTATATACAGTATATACCCAGATTATACTGGCTATATATATATATTATATACAGTATATACCCAGGTTATACTGGCTGTACATATATATTATATACAGTATATACCCAGGTTATACCAGCTGTACATATATAATTATATACAGGAGATACCCAGGTTGTACCAGCTGTACATATATAATTATATACAGTATATACCCAGGTTATACCGGCTGTACATATATAATTATATACAGGAGATACCCAGGTTATATCAGCTGTACATATATAATTATATACAGTATATACCCAGGTTATATCAGCTGTACATATATAATTATATACAGTATATACCCAGGTTATACCGGCTGTACATATATAATTATATACAGTATATACCCAGGTTATACTGGCTGTACATATATATTATATACAGTATATACCCAGGTTATACCAGCTGTACATATATAATTATATACAGGAGATACCCAGGTTGTACCAGCTGTACATATATAATTATATACAGTATATACCCAGGTTATACCGGCTGTACATATATAATTATATACAGGAGATACCCAGGTTATATCAGCTGTACATATATAATTATATACAGTATATACCCAGGTTATATCAGCTGTACATATATAATTATATACAGTATATACGCAGGTTATACCAGCTGTACATATATATTATATACAGTATATACCCAGGTTATACTGGCTATATATATATATTATATACAGTATATACCCAGGTTATACTGGCTGTACATATATATTATATACAGTATATACCCAGGTTATACCAGCTGTACATATATAATTATATACAGGAGATACCCAGGTTGTACCAGCTGTACATATATAATTATATACAGTATATACCCAGGTTATACCGGCTGTACATATATAATTATATACAGGAGATACCCAGGTTATACCGGCTGTACATATATAATTATATACAGTATATACCCAGGTTATATCAGCTGTACATATATAATTATATACAGTATATACGCAGGTTATATCAGCTGTACATATATAATTATATACAGTATATACCCAGGTTATATCAGCTGTACATATATAATTATATACAGTATATACCCAGGTTATACCGGCTGTACATATATAATTATATACAGTATATACCCAGGTTATACTGGCTGTACATATATATTATATACAGTATATACCCAGGTTATACCGGCTGTACATATAGAATTATATACAGTATATACCCAGGTTATACCAGCTGTACATATAGAATTATATGCAGGAGATACCCAGGTTATATCAGCTGTACATATAGAATTATATACAGTATATACCCAGCTTATACCAGCATGGTCCATATCACTATATACAACCTGTAGTATCAGGTGTCCGCTCTTGCCCTGCAGTGTATGTAAAGCTGTGCAGTCTGTGACTATTATGTTCTCTGTATTACTTGCTGACTGTTTGTTCTTCCCTTTGGCTTTTCCCGTGTACTCTTAGCGTGTTTTCTATGATGTGGTGAAGTTGGTACTTTCCTCCTCTGTTTGGTACAATGTGTGGATGGGGCTGGGGGTTGCTGGTATTAGTGCCGGGTGCAGACAACAAGGATTTCTTTGTACTGCAGGTTGACAATAATTTTAAATAACACAGACACAAATGTGTCGACAGCGAGGACGGGGAAGTGCGGGGCGCGGGCGGGAGAAATATTGTTTGCATTTCAGCTGGTAATTAATATTGCTTTTTAGGTAGAAGGGAAAAAATGAACTGAAAAGCGCAAAGAGGAGACATAAAAGTATTTTCCTGCCGCCGATGCATCAGCAATATGAACGCCGTTAAATCCCCGTAAAAATAAAGTGGAGCGTAAACTGGGACGACAATTAAGGCCACGTCTGCTCAGAGGTGCAATGCGGCAGCCGGGGCGTCTGTCTGTCATCAGGACGGCGGCGCAGACGTGTGAGCGACTTCTACACAACGTTCTGCGCAAATAACATTTTATTTTTTTCCGATGCAGAACGAGAAAATAAATGTGGACGGTTAAAATGAGAAATGACGGCGCGATTCTGGCAGAAAAAAGATGGACATAAAATCAGGTTTAATCTCATTTTAAATGAAAGGTCGGGAGGATTAAAACATAAAGTAGACGCTCTGATCTCATTAACCCCGGCAGTAAACTACGCTCTACATGTATATGTACCGCATACTACAGTCCGCTCCCTTTCCTAGAAATGCCGACATCTCGCCCGAGTGACCCGTATTTCTTACTACTGCAGATCAACATTAAAACTACGGGAGCGCTGAAAGCTGCGGAGGTTTCTTCATCGCTTCCTACTGCTGGGTCGTATGGTAGGCTACCTCGCTGCTCATTCCTTTTAGGGTCCATTTATACAGAGGAATTTGGCGCCAATTCTGGCGCGGAATCTGCGTCAGAATCAGCATGGAAAAAAAAGCCTCCCATTAACTTCAATGGGTTCCGTTTTCCATGCGGAACCCATTGAAGTCAATGGGAGGCTTTTTTTCCCATGATGATTCAGATGCAGATTCCACGCCAGAATCAGCGCCAAATTCCTCCGTGTGACTGGACCCTCTCCTGGTTCACTATTTTCCGGGATGTGCACACCAGATGACTGCCTAAAAAATAAAATGTATTAGTTGCACAACAAAGTCACATCACGCCACTTATCTCAGGATTAGAGATGAGCGAACACTATTCGAAACGGCCGTTTCGAATAGCACGCACCCATAGGAATGAATGGAAGCGGCCGGCACGCAGGGGGTTAAGCGGCCAGCCGTCGGCAAAGTCTGCGTGCAGGCCGCTTCCATTCATTCCTATGGGTGCGTGCTATTCGAAACAGGAGTTTCGAATGGTGTTTGCTACTCAGGATATCATGGTCAAGATGAGGAAGAACACATCTTCCTTCGAAGGGACAATTCCTACTTTTGACCCAGGTTGTCCGAATTCCTCTTAAGTTCTGGGCTAATAGTTTTGTAAAACTTTGCCGGTGTACGGAGATATACAATAGATTAAAATTTCCCAATTTGTATCCATTTTTGACCATCCAAGATGTTGTGATGCTGAGGAGCATGTGTGGCCTGTACAGGAGGCCAAGGAGGTGAGGGGGCCACGTCCATGGTAAAGATAAGATAGTTCCCATTAGTCTCTGTTTTTAATTTTGATTTTGATCCGTGACATTACCTTAATGTTGCAGCAAGAAATCTCATCAAACGTGCCCCATAAGGGGCCAGTGAGGTCATTGTGATTGGATGATGATGTCATAACTGGAGGGCATTGAGGTTGTAGTCCATGGAGGTTGATGTCATAGGTGGAGGGCAGTTAGGTTATACAGTCCCTGGAGCAGAACAGTCTGTGATTGTATGATGATGTCATAGGTGGGGCAGTGAAGTCATAGTCCATGAAACAGGTCATTCTGTGATTAGATCATGATGTCATAAGTGGAGGACAATGAAGTCGTAGTCATGGAGAAGATCAGTTTGTGATTGTGATGATGTCACAGTTGAAGGGCATTTAGGTTATACAGTCTATGGAGAAGATCAGTCTGTGATTGGATGAAGATATAGGTGAAGGGCAGTGAGGTCACATTCCATGAAGCAGATCAGTCTATGATTAGATGATGATGTCACTCGTGGAAGGCAGTGAGGTCACAGTCCATGAAGAAGGCCAATCTGCGTTTGGATGATGATGTCATAGTTGGGGCGAGAGTGACATTACAGTCTATGGAGCAGGTCAGTAAGTATTTAGTACAGTTTAGAACTTCTCTCCTTCTCAAAGACAAAGAGAAACCTGCTGAATATTCCATTAAATACAAAATAACTTGGAAGTTGCATTTTGCCAGCGGCTCGTGAAATGAATGGGCGTCACCGATCTAATTCTGTAAATGGTGACTCTTGTACAATAGTTTGCGGCCTGAGTAATCCTAAGTGTGAGATAAACTCCAGGATGGGGAAATCACAGAGGCTTTTATTATGTAAGGAGCTTTTCCCTCGCTGCGTTCTCGGAGGCTGGAAGCTATCTTTTAATATCATGAAGCAGAAAGAACGGTGACCCCATTATTTTATGCTTTTAACATACTCCAAGTGTAATGAACTACCCACAGAAAATGCATCATAATCATCGCACTGTGGGTACTAATGTGGGGAAGCGGATAATTGGAAACCTCCTCTCACATTCACTCACTTTGTATTAAGAAATAGAAGGAAAACTAGACGGGAGATTTCCGTGAAGTGTCGCCGCTCGCACCTCATCTACCTGAACATTTCGCCGTCTCATACTTAAATAGCTGTAACCATGAGCCTCCTGGATATGGCGCGACGGGAATCATTGTGTCGAAATTAGCAGAGACGGGCCCGAATTAGAAAATCATGAATCACTGCAAGTTTCCCACGTCAGAATCAGACATCAAGAATGTCAAGAATACGGCTCCTATCATGTTTGGATGCTGCTAGAAAAATGAAGACACCAATACGCCTGACAATTAGGGCTTATTCACACTCTACAGTCAATTCACCACTTGTTGCTGCAGTTTAGCAAAATCTCCAATGTTCTGCTTTGATTTATGTTGTAATGGGAAGTCATAACTGCAGTTTGATTGGTCCATGTGACTACGCCCTGAAGCGACAAATTTTCATTAATAATTTATAAGTACAGCCCAAATTCCCCAAAAAATTGGGCTGCTGTGTAAAATGTAAAGAAAAAAAAAAGAATGCAAAGAATTTAAAATCTCCTAACCATATTGTATTCACTAGAACACAGAACACATATCAGAAAGTGAAAGTTACATAATAGAACAGAGATCACATATCAGAAAGTGAAAGTTACACAATAAAACAGAAATCACATATCGGAAGGTGAAAGTTACACAATAGAACAGAGATCACATATCAGAAAGTGAAAGTTACACAATAGATCAGAGATCACATATCAAAAAGTGAAAGTTACACAATAGAACAGAGATCACATATCCGAAAGTGAAAGTTACACAACAGAACATAGACCACATATCAAAAAGTGAAAGTTACACAATAGAACAGAAATCACATATCAGAAAGTGAAAGTTACACAACAGAACAGAGATCACATATCAGAAAGGTGAAAGTTACACAATAGAATATAAATCACATATACGAAGGTGAAAGTTACACAATAGAACATAAATCACATATCAGAAGGTGAAAGTTACACAATAGAACACAGAAGGTGAAAGTTATACAATACACATTTCTCCATCTTATTAAGAAATTGATGGCAGTGACACATCTCCAAAAAGTTGGGCCAGGGCAGAGTCTACCATTGTATAGTCCCCCGTCTTCTTTTTGTAACAGTCTCCCCTTCTGATATGTGATCTATGTTCTATTGTGAATAAAATATGGTTATATGATATTTCCAAATCCTTGCATTCTTCTTTTCCTTACATTTTACACAGTGCACCAACTTTTTTTGAAAGTGGGGTGATATTAGTGTAACTCTAAGGTTTTCTACAATTTTTCCTAAAACACCCTTCCTGTCTATGGCTGTACTGTATATAGACTAGACTGTAGTGATATAGACTATACTATAGTGATATAGACTGCATGGTATATAGTGCCATATGTTGGTTACTGATCACTTATCTGGAAAAATTGGAAGTTGAGAGGCCGAATTCCATATGTTAGCCTGATACAGTAAAATGTTCTCCCTCAGTAGCCCATACAGTAAAATGGCCCCCTACTCATTGGCCGGGACCCCATAACTGCCCTCATATACAGATGGTTGGTACAATACTTATCTGACTGCTTCCCGGCCCCGCTCTTCCCTTACTCTGGGTGCACAGCTTTGTGACGTTTCATGTGCACCCAGATCGGGAAGGAGTGGTAGGCGCCAGGGAGCGGAGCACTGTTTGCGTGTAGGCCACAGCCTGCAACCTACAAGTCAGAAAGTGGTAGAGTCAGAGGCATGTGGCTACTTGCACTGTCAGTTTCAGAACCAGGTTGGGGCTCTTCTTCTCCCCAGTTCTGCAATCAGATTTAATATTTAACAAGCAGATCACCGGACCGGCTGCCTCCTCCCACTGCCCGCGGGTCGCAGATGTCGGCCTCAAGGGCCACGTATTTGAGACCCCTGGTTTGGGGAATTTCCATTTGTAAATCAGCCACTTATCATTAGACACTCTTTGCAATGGTGACAGCCGACCCCGCAGCTCTCACCCTTCCCCCTGCTATATGTATGGGAGCAGATTAAAAGAAGCTTCTCAGCCCAGAGACCCTGGAAAGAGCAGGACTCAGACTTTCCAACCTGTATAATGTAACACGGCTACTTGGTATTTACCCAGAGTGGCCGCATAGTTGTGTTGTGCGCTGCGCTGGCCACCCACTCGTACCACTGTTGTGGTTTTCGTAGATCTATTGGATGAAGGAAAATGGAGTCAGCTTTTTGCTCGCTGCCAAGATACATCCAGATGATTTCAATTTGTCAGGATTCTGTATAAATGGTCAACATTACTTTGGCAAAACGATGCATGTAAGCAGCTCAATTACTCCTTCTAATTTGAGAACATAAGTAACCGGTTTAGTGCAGGAATCAGTGTTAACTATCTGCTCGGCAGCCGCTCTCCAGACGCTTGTCAGGCCTCTGGCTGCCCGGCGCAATGTGGAAACGCTTAGCTTGTGGCTCGCACACATTAAACTCATTAGCGACGGGAGCAGACTCTTCTTTCAATTGACTGAGCTACTGTGTAAGAAACAAAGGCGTTCACTGCGTAACCAAGGGAGGGGGAGAAAACAAAACTAGCACTTATTTTGGTAGACCACCCTAATCCCCCCCCCTCCCCCCACAAACGTCTGTTATGGTTGGACGCCGGCCCAAAAACTGAGTTAATCATTTGAATACTATGCCCAACATAATCACGGCGAAGGATTATGTCATAGCTGGATCGGCGTCTACGAAAACCAATTCGCTGGAGATTTTTATGTGTTTGATTATAAACACCTACGAGAAGATATTAATAATCGTAGCGGCGCGAGAGAGAACGGCCGGGTGTGCAGCTGAGGAATCAACCCAAAACTCATCATACAACCGGCATCACTGCCAACAATAGTGTAAGAGTGTTGTACAGATATGGCAAACGTCACCTTGACACGTAACACAAAACTTTAACCAGACTTTCTAAATGTTTTTCATTGTGTCATATAATAAATGATCTCACTGAAGTGTCAAGATCAACTTTGCTACAGTGGTATATTATATACAGTATTATATTATAAACTCTGTTACATCGGTATATACAGTGTAACATTATATACTCTGCTGTATAAGTATATTTGCTGGGAAGACCAAGGAGATGGTGGTGGACTTAAGTAAACGGAGAAGTGCCCTGGTCCCAGTGGAGATCCAAGGGATATGAATTGAGATAGTCAAGACCTGGCTGTGCTCCTCAATAATAAGCTGGACTGAGCTGATCACCTGGAGGCGCTGCACAGAAAGGGTCACAGCAGTGGGGCATCACAGTGGCTCAGTGATTAGCACTGCAGCCTTGCAGTGCTGGAGTCCTGGGTTTGAATCCCACCAGGAGCAGCATCTGCAGGGAGTTTGTATGATCTCCCCGTGTTTGCGTGGATTTCCTCCCATACTTCAAAGACATACTGATAGGAAGAGAAAAATGTACATTGTGATGCCTGTATGGGGCTCACAATCTACATTTAAAGAGAAAGGGTCACAGCAGACTCTACCTGCTCAGGAGGCTGCGGTCCTTCGGAGTCCAGGGGCCACTTCTTAGGGCCTTTTTCAACTCTGTGGTTTCTTCAGCCATCTTTTTGGTGTGGCCTGCTGGGGGAGCAGTATATCAACCAGGGACAGAAATAGACTTGACAGGCTGATCAGAAGGGCCAGCTCTGTCCTGGGGAGCCCCCTGGACCCAGTACAGGTGGTGTCCGTGGTGAGCTCCATGCTGGAGAACAACTCCCACCTCATGTATGAGACCTTGATGGCACTTGGCAGCACTGTAAGTGACCGTCTGTTTCACCCCAAGTGTGAGAAGGAGCTATCGCAGGTCCTTCCTCCCAACCGCAATCAGGCTGTATAATCTTCATCAGTCCAAACGGAGATCACTCAACACAGAGAACTAAATGATTTTGAAGTCTTCCTTCTTTCTTCTGTTAGCTTCTTAGCTTAGCTGCTGTGGACTCCTAGTATATCTTCTCTTCTCAGCATAAATGTGTCTACTTAAGTAATATATTCCTGTGTATTATCCTGTATCTGTATTACTCTGCTGCTGTAACATGCTGAAATTTCCCCACTGGGGGACTATTAAAGGATTATTAAAGGATTATTTCATTATATACAGTATCATATTATAAACTCCTAAATACTTAGACAGAGGAGGTAAATATGGTCTATAGGGGGCAGCGCTCATTACATAGTACTGAACTGATGGAGTAGGATCATGGTTGGAAGAACATCTGCAGCTTTTTGAGGGTTAGGGAAAGGATGAGTCCAGGGCACAATCCGGAGGAAGAGATTTCAGCCCATTCTGTGGCACCATCGTAACACAATAAGAACAGACTGCAAAAAAGAGACATCACTCTCTTCAAGACAGAAGAGTCCAAACAAGACCCTCAGATGACATCAGACAAGGACTGAGCTGAACTGAAGAAAGAAGCTCCTAAGAAGGAACAACTGGTCAAGAAAGAGAAGATTTCTTCCTCCAGATGGGTTTTATATCGGGCCTGAGAGTGAGAGAACTGAACAGAAATTTCTAAGCTTTCTAGAATTCATACAAAAGTGAATATAGAGCAGTGAGACGGAAATCTAATAATATGAGACAAGATTATTAGCTATCAAGTATGATATCAAGTGTAATCATTTTTAAATTTTATTTTGAAGCCAGTAAGTCGGCTGGTAAGTCTTAAATCTGGCCCCTAACTCCAACTCCAACTCCACAGCCCAGAATGAAACTCCTTAAAGACAGTTCTCATATAACTTCTGAATAGGTGGCAGGAACTAGAGATGAGCAAAGTGGGTCAGATCGAACAGGATTTAACCCAAATTATCCAAAAGTTTCAACTTCAACTCCAAACTTTAGGTGTTCATCACCCACAAACCAGAAGTGAAAGAAATACAATTTGAGATCTCTTCAGACTCCAGAATATAATGAGCGGAGGATCAAGGGAGGTATAGAAACATAACAAAGAGTTCTACTCACCTGCCCTCTCCTCTCCTGGGCATCCTTACAGTGTCTACCACTCCTTCAGGGTCCCTCCCTTCTTCTGGGTGATGTCTATACCGTCTGCTGCCTGCTCACTGACTACTGCCTGCATACTGACTGTTGCCTGCTCACCGTCTACTGCCTGCTCACCGTCTGCTGCCTGCATACTGACTGCTCCCTGCTCACCGTCTGCTGCCTGCTCACTGCCTGCTGCCTGCATACTGACTGCTCTCTGCTCACCGTCTGCTGCCTGCTCACTGCCTGCTGCCTGCTCACTGACTGCTGCCTGCATACTGACTGCTGCCTGCTCACCGTCTGCTGCCTGCATACTGACTGCTGCCTGCATACTGACTGCTCCCTGCTCACCGTCTGCTGCCTGCTCACTGCCTGCTGCCTGCTCACTGACTGCTGCCTGCATACTGACTGCTGCCTGCTCACCGTCTGCTGCCTGCATACTGACTGCTCTCTGCTCACCGTCTGCTGCCTGCTCACTGCCTGCTGCCTGCTCACTGACTGCTGCCTGCATACTGACTGCTGCCTGCTCACCGTCTGCTGCCTGCATACTGACTGCTCCCTGCTCACCGTCTGCTGCCTGCTCACTGCCTGCTCACTGACTGCTGCCTGCATACTGACTGCTGCCTGCTCACCGTCTGCTGCCTGCATACTGACTGCTCTCTGCTCACTGTCTGCTGCCTGCATACTGACTGCTCTCTGCTCACCGTCAGCTGCCTGCTCACTGACTGCTCTCTGCTCACTGTCTGCTGCCTGCATACTGACTGCTGTTTGCTCACTGACTGCTGTTTGCTCACTGTCTGCTGCCTGCATACTAACTGCTGTTTGCTCACTGTCTGCTGCCTGCATACTGACTGTTGCCTGTTAACTATAAACTGCCTGCATACTGACTGATGCCTGCTCACTATCTGCATACTGATTGCTCTATGCTCACTGACTGCCTTCTTATTACTGACTGCTCACTGACTGCTTCCTGTTTGCTGATTGCTATCTCACTGGTTTCAGCGACATTCTTACTGCTTTGTACTGTGTGGCCCCGGGGCCCCCAGGCTTGTGTATCATGTTGGTCTCCTCTGCAGCTTTCAGTCAGTGTAGAAATGTCTATTTTATATATTGAATTCTATAAAATCTTTACGGCTTCGGTGAAGTGTCGGCCGCGGCTGATTTGGAGACACAGTAAATGTTTTCATCTGTATCTTAACTTTCAGAAACCAATAAAGTTTAATATATCTAAAAACAGGAATAATTTCTTCCTTGCAATCTCGCTGGAACCTTCTGCCTCAGAATCCTGTTCCACCGCCTGATTACATTAATAAAACCCTCTGAAGGTTAATCATCTAACAATGATGATTTCTGGTCCCTTCTCCCAATCTGGCACATTAAGTGCGGGGAGGGGACTCATAAAGACGGACGCAAACACCGCTACAAATTGAATAATTACTGCTGCGAGCTGAAGTAACAGAATCTTCCATCAGTGGAGCTGTAAGTGCTGCGGCCTCCTCCGACCTCACAACTGCTACACTGCCTCTTAGGTTAAACTTTTCCTGTCGCACTTGTGTCCTGCACCCTTGCCTCTTGCACCTCTCGTCTCCTATTCCTCTTGTCTCCTGCGCCTCTTATCACATGCACTTCTTGTCTCATTCACCTCTTGTCTTCTGCTCCTCCTGTCTCTTGAACCTCTCATCTTCTGTCCTTCTTGTTTCCTGCATTTCTTGTCTTCTGTTCGTTTTCTCTCCTGTGCTCCTTTCTTACTGCTCCTCTTGTCTTCCATACCTCTTGTCTCCTGTGCCTCTTTCTTCCTGTCCTTTTTGTATACTGCTCCTCTTGTCTTCCATACCTCTTGTCTCCTGTGCCTCTTTCTTCCTGTCCTTTTTGTATACTGCCCTTCTTGTCTTCCATATCTCTTGTCTCCTGTGCCCCTTTCTTCCTGTCCTTTTTGTATCCTGCCCTTCTTGTCTTCCATACTTCTTGTCTCCTGTGCCTCTTTCTTCCTGTCCTTTTTGTATCCTGCACTTCTTGTCCTCCATACTTCTTGTCTCCTGTGACTCTTTCTTCTTGTCCTTTTTGTATCCTGCACTTCTTGTCCTCCATACTTCTTGTCTCCTGTGACTCTTTCTTCCTGTCCTTTTTGTATCCTGTCCTTTTTGTCTTCCATACTTCTTGTCTCCTGTGACTCTTTCTTCCTGGCTCTCTTGTCTTCTGTGCCCTTTTCTTCCTGACCCTCTTGCCTCCTCTCCTTGCATTTAATGTGCCAGACTTGGAGAAATGGCCAAAAAAGCAAGCTATACAACTTGGTTATATCAATGATCCATCCATCAGATCCACAGCTTCACTTCATGCCTCTGTGCGACATGGGAGAGCGTTTCCTCTATCGAGACATCATCAGTGGGGTGTATGAAGGGTGGCTGGCGGCTCAGTGTAATACCTTAAGCTGCTTTGTCTTGAAAGTCAGGCTTAGCTATTACACTAAGCCATTAATTATCCAATATCTGCCATTCACCCTTGATCTTCTGCACCTTCCATTTTTCATCCAGGTTCCTCTAAATCCTCTACTATCCAATGGAAACTTCAGTTCTCCCCAGAACTCCATATCTTCTGAGGTTCCCCAGGATTATCATCCCCACTACTCAGGATGTGATCTGTCATTAAGTCACCACATCATAGTAGCAGCCGGTACTTTACGCACTTTACACTGCAGTACCCTCCATGACCTGAGGGCCTCCACTATTTCTGACAACTGGTCTCAAGCATTGTGAAAAAGCTAGAACACTGAACCAACCAGAAAAATGACTGGAAGCTATACACTTCTGTGTCTACCAATCTTCAGAACTTTATCTCTATCCACAGCCAAAAACCAAACATACTACAATCAACTCATCTTCTAACCCAATCCATCAAATCCCCAAGATACTCCACAACCCAATCTCCATCCAAACCAATCCATCTACTGTAATACCATCAACTACATTAATGAATCCAACCAACCAATCCAATGTTTCACAACCCAGTCTCCTTATAATCGACCCAATACCATGGACCATCCTCTATATCAAGGAATCCCCAAGAAGCTCCACAATCCAATCTCCATCCAAACCAATCCATCTACTGTAATACCATCAACTACATCAATAAATCCAACCAACCAATCCAATGTTTCACAACCCAGTCTCCTTATAATCGATCCAATACCATTGACCATCCTCTATATCAAGGAATCCCCAAGATGCTCCACAACCCAATCTCCTTGCAATCCGTTCAATACTGGTGACCACGTACTATATTAATGAATGCCTAAAATCTATCACACCCATTCTCATTTCCATCCAATCAACCCAATACCTGTGACCCTTTACTACGTCAAGGGATCCCTAATATCCTCCACAACCCAATATTCTTCCAAACCATCCAATACTGGTGACCATTGATTACATCAACAAATTCCCAAAGTCTCCTTCCAATCTAATCCATGCAATACTGGTGACCACCCAGTACAATCACAAGATCCTCCACCTATTTTCTTCTAATTCATTAACAGATCAAGCCGTGCCAAGCAATGTTCTATGTCACCCTTAATGTGTGCTTCTTCCAAACCCAAGGACCGTACACAAGCCAATACATAGAAGCCCGAGGATTTCTTTCATTCTGGCCCTTAATATTTAGCTGACCAAAACTATATAACTAACTCCATTTATAACATACTCAGGATATGTTATATGCCTCTGGCATCGTACGATGAACATGAGGGATTCAAGCTGTTTAAACTGAATATGCACCTGACTGTTTTATACTGGATTATATTGGATTATACCAGATTACACTGGATTATATTGGTTTATACTGGATTACTTCTTTGGTTACCTTAATTCTCCTGGTTGCTACTACTGTTATTCTTTATATCATTAACCCATTATACTGAAGATACAGAAACGCGAAGCTCCTAGGATGCCGCAGTCTGATAACGTCCAATCAGATCTCTGCATTTCTATCCGTGCTGCGTTAGAGCGATGGAAGTTGTTCGGTTCATAGCTACATTCTGTGACACTGCAGCCATGAATTGTTACCAATTGTGTATTTTGTATTACAAGCGGCGGCGGCGCGGTCTTGGGCGCTGAAGTCGTCATTATCTAAGTATTTATTTATCTCTAATTCTTCCACTTCGCCAGATCTTTATTAGCCTGTGATAAAAACTGTAAAATCTTCTCCATAGAAATAAACATATTCACGATTCATTGTCCCTCATTAACAACGGCAGCAAATAATAGAAAGCGTTTCTGTGTCAGCGGATCGCGGCGATGAGGTGCAAATGGAGCGGCAATCGACTGGTTAAATGACATTGTCACTGAGTTGGAAAGTCGAATTAATGAGCTGCGCTGCCGTCGCTCTGGGGGTCCGGCGCGTGACGCACAAATTACCGTCCAACTTCACCGCTTTTATTCATTTCTCAGTTTTCATTATAAAACAATATGAGAAATGGTTTCCGTCCTATTAGTTATTAGCAGTGAAGTCGCTTTCCGCCGCCGCTGCCGCCATTCTGTTTGGTTTGGCAAAAGTCGACAACAGAAAATGAATCTGAGACTCGAGCGAAGGAGAAGACGGCAGATGTATTATTATTTACATGTAGTCAAAATAATGGCAGCGACAAGAACACCCCCCCCCCCCCTGGCCCTCGCCGTGTCCGTACCCTGAGCCAATTATGCTTAATATTTACCAAGGCCGGGGGCACGGAGGGGGCGATAGAAGTTTCCATTCTAAAGTTTCCATTACTTTCTGTTATGATCATAAATGCAAATAATTTACTGAAATTTAATAATCTGAGCAGAATTCAAGTCCCAGGTTAGAATAGTTCTCAGTGAATGCTGGAAGTTGTAGTTTCATGGTTGCTGGAGCATTTATTAATTTCTTGACTTAGTTAAAGGGGAGGTTCACATGTGCAGAGCGCAGCTTGGTAGGATATATACTGAATTTTCAATGTGTTAGTAAATAGTAAAACAGTGACAACATATCCAGGGTCAGCTTTCCATTCACATGACAGCCAAGAGTCTATTGAAGGCTCCCACGCTTGTCTCTGCATCACTTCTATTATATTGAAGTATAATAGATG
This sequence comes from Leptodactylus fuscus, assembly GCF_031893055.1. Classification (NCBI taxonomy): domain Eukaryota; kingdom Metazoa; phylum Chordata; class Amphibia; order Anura; family Leptodactylidae; genus Leptodactylus; species Leptodactylus fuscus. The sequence goes on along the minus strand of NC_134271.1, from coordinate 9,525,769 downwards.
TGCCATAATTGTATTAGTGATCAGACCCCTAGGGCAGTCTAAAACTTACAATTATATATATATATATATATATATATATATATATATATATATATATATATATATTAAAATTCAAATCACATCCCCTTTCCTGGAACATATATAAAAGTACTTAAAGGGGCTCTATCAGCAAAATCATGCTGATAGAGCCCCAAATATGCGTGCATAGCCTTTAAAAAGGCTATTCAGGCGCTGTAAAAGTTAAATTAAACTACACCCCCCCCCCCCCCCCGTTTTAAAATAATAACTTAAAAAAGAATGTGCTCTACTTATGGAACGTGCACCCTGGGCGGGCATTCAGGGTGCGCCATCTTCTTCTTCTCCGCCTCTTCTTCCTCTGACGTCTTCGGGTCCCGTCCTTCTCCGGCGCGCGCTCGCGGACACTGATAAAAAAAAATAGCCCGGGCGCATGCGCAGTAGCACGCGGCTTCTACTACGGATACTGCACATGCGCCCGGGCTATTTTTTTTTATCAGTGTCCGCGAGCAAGCGCCGGAGGAGGACGGGACCCGAAGACGTCAGAGGAAGAAGAGGCGGGGAAGAAGACGGCGCACCCTGAATGCCCGCCCAGGCTGCATGTTCCGTAAGTAGAGCACATTCTTTTTTAAGTTATTATTTTAAAACGGGGGGGGGGGGGGGGGTAGTTTAATTTAACTTTTACAGCGCCTGAATAGCCTTTTTAAAGGCTATGCACGCATATGTGGGGCTCTAGCTGCAGGATTTTGCTGACAGAGCCCCTTTAAATAAAGTAAAATACATACACATTAGGTATCCTTGGGTCTGAAAATGCCCGGTCCACATACTAATAAAAATATTTTTTCCATATGGAATTCTTATTTGCAAAGTTTATAAGTTAAATGTAGTTAAATAAAACTATATATATTTGGTATCCCCAGAATAGTCCCGACCTATAGAATACAAGTAATGTGTCATTTTGGCTTCACAGTGAACTCTCTAAAAACAAAATCTTTAAATGCAGTTTTTCTCCAGTTCCACCCCATTCTGAATTTTCTTCCAGTTTCCCAGGATATTGCACAGAATATTAAAGTGTGCCATTATGAAGTACAATATGTCCCGCAAACAATGAGTCCTCATATGGCTCCGTGAACAGAAAAATAAAAAAGGTTATGGTGTTTGGAAGGCGGGGAGTCAAAAATTTAAATTTAAAAATGCCTACAGCGGGAAGTGGTTAATGTAGATTTTGTATCAATTTGTAATTGATAGTTAGAACATGGATGACCTTTATTGGTCTATATGTGTTTACCCTTTCAACTCCATTTTGACAAATGTTAAATCAGACCCATTCATTTGTATCGGTCCATCTATAAAAATGGACAAAAATAGGAGATGTTCTATTTTTTTAATCCAATGACTGTCCCCGTTGACTCCCATTTCTTTAAATACAGACATGTAGCAGACGTTAAGAAAGCATCCATTACATGTCTGTATTTCACACTCGTGTGCACGTGGCCTAAGAGAGAAAGGTGAAAAATTAATAAAAAAAATAATATTTAAAAATAATATTTAAAAATAATATTTAATATATATACATACATACATACATACATACATACCGTACAATATTTATGTATGTATTACATGAGTAATATGAGCATTTAAAAAAAATTAAATTTTGGAAAAAAACATGAATAAGTCTCAGACCCCTGAAGCATGAGCCTAAGAGAATATAAATATCTCAACAACCCCACCTAAAACAAATAAAGGAAACCAAATATAAATCATAAGGATTATTAGATATTCCTAATAATTCACCAGAAAGAAAAAATTTTTTTTTATATAAAATGCTCTAACGGCAATTCCACTTCTGATTTTGTACTGCGCCGCTGCTCCTGTGATACGTATTGTCGCGTTAGTAATAATATTGCAGAAATTTTACATGAGAAGTTTTTACTTCCAGTCCTTAAAATGATTTGTCACTTAATGTTTTCTGGATGACCTCGTCCCTCTGTGTATTTACTTACCAGGACGGTCGCAGAATTTATAGAAGATTTATCTAAGATTATTATTTTAGATTAATTTTAGATTTTCGGCTTCTCCGGACGGCAGTTTTTTTTTTTACTTATTCTCATTTGCTTTTATTATTTGATATTTTATCTATTAGGATTCTGATTCCTTTTTGTAGATGTTATAGGTATAACAATTATTATAATGATATTACGTTATTATTATATGCTGGCTATTATTGTTGGAAGTGATCTATAGCACTGGGCAGTTTTTTGTGATACCGAGCTCCGACTAGAATCTCATACAAACTCAATAATTAACACACTTAGTAATATAACAACAACCCGACACTCATGGTAAAGACTTGGAATGATCCGCAAGACGGGGCCAAATATCCGCTCCGTGTAGACCTTGTAATTTAGGTTACGCTACATTTTAAAGTGGAAAAGAAAAAAAAAATGTCTCCCAAGTCGGAGGATGGAAAAGAACAGAATGATGCAGATGTTCTCGAGAATAAATAACAGACGGATTGTGCGTGGGATTCTCTTTGGTGAAGTGATGTTCATCCCGGGATTCTGTGCCAGGAAACATTCTCCACAAGTGAAATCTTGTTATTATAGATGAAATTAAAGGTTGCACTTAGTCAAAGGTTTTTAGGATTTTGCACTGAGTCAGACATTCTTCTCCTCAAGTGAGACGAGACCTGCGCTGGTTTCCAAGCTTCGCCCAACACTCTAAAATACAATCTCAGATATCTCGACACCGGTCATTTTCAACGTTGTTAAAATAATTACTCAAAAAGAATTGTCTGCACCCTGGCAGGAAAAGACGTCTGACCATAGAAAATACAACCGCTCAAAATATGAGAAGAGTAGGATCGTAGAACATATACGACTGGAGAGGGTACGATTGTAGAAAGTACTACTGCAGAAAATACAACAAAAGGAAATATTGCTGTAGAAATTTTGACAATAGAGAATATTATAGAAAGACAATTGTAGAGAATACAATAAAAAAAATATTACCGTACAATATGACTACAGAGAATATCATCAGAGAGAAAGACAACTGTAGAGAATACAATATGACTGTAGAGAATACAATAAAATACAATATGACTATAGAGAATACTATAGAAAGACATCAGAAGAGAAAACCACTATTGAGAAAACAACGGTAGGTAATATGACTAAAGACAATACAGCCAAAGAAAATACATGGTAGAGAATGTGACTGTAGAATATACAACCGAACACAACACAACTGTAGCAATCACTACTGTACATAATACACTCAAAGAAAACAATGCGGCAGAAACTGGAGAAAATGCAATTCAAGAAAATATTACGGTCAAAAAATAGGATAAAAAATCACTGTAGAAATTATGACCATGGAAAGACAACTGGAGAGAATACAACCGTGGTAAATATTGTCCAGAATTACTATTGTGGTTACAGTTAGATTGTGGCGTAATTGTGGCACAACTTTGGCACATCTAGTTTGGGCTAAAAATTTGTCGACTTGTTAGACATTTGGGTGTGGATTCTCAGGAAAGGGGCTGCACAATGCGATAAAATTGTGGTAAGATTGTGTTGCAAAATTGTTGTTCAAGTAAGTCAGCTAAAAGGTGGTATAAACTACTACAGCCTAAAGATAAGACAGAAAATACAACTGTTGAGAATAACACCTTCAATAGGAAAGTGAAAAATACGACTGTACAAATTACCACTGTGCAAAATAAAATTGTAGAAAATATAGAATGCTATAGAAAAAAAAAAATCTCTAGAAACAAAACAGTTACAAGACCTGCGCTGGTTTCCATGCTTCTCCCAAAGTTCTTAAATACAGTATAATCTTGGATATTTCAGTACAGTCATTTCCATTGTTGTTAAGCGAATTATGACTTAAAATATTGTCTGTTCCATGGTAGGAAAGTAATATGACTGAAGAGATGACTGAAGACAATAGGGCCATAGAAAATACAGCCGTGAAAATAGATATAAGACTAAAGAATATGACTGTAGAAAATACAATAGGACTGTAAAACTCAAGACTGTAGGGTTCAACCATATAAAATACAACAGTAGAAAATATTCTCAAAATAACGTGCCTACAGGACATTCAACTGTACAATATGACTGTAAAGAGTGTGACCATAGAAAAGACAACGGTAGAGAATAAAAAGACAATACAAGAAAATATGACTATAGGAAGTAAAGCTGTAGAAAATATGAATATAGAAAATACAATTGTACAAAATACAACTAAAATATAACCATATGCAATATAAATATGAGAATACAACTACATTATAGCCGTAGACAATATGACTGTAGAGAATACCACTAAACTACAACCATGTGCAATATGACAGTAGAGAATACTACTATACTATTCTACTATATACTACAACTATACCATACTATACTACTATACTACAACTATATATAATATGAATGTAGAGAATACCACTAAACTACAACCATACACAATATGACTGTAGAGAATACCAATAAACTACAACTAGAGACAATATGACTGTAGAGAACACCACTAAAGTACAATCATATACAATATAACTGTAGAGAGTACCACTACACTACAACTATAGACAATATGACTGTAGAGAATACCACTAAACTACAACTAGAGATAATATGACTGTAGTGAACACCACTAAACTACAATCATATACAATATAACTGTAGAGGACATCACTAAACTACAACTATAGACAATATGACTGTAGAGAGTACCACTAAACTACAACCATATAAAATATGACTGTAGAGAATATCACTAAACTACAACCATAGACAATATGACTGTAGAGAACATCACTAAACTACAACTATAGACAATATGACTGCAGAGAATACCACGAAACTACAGCTATAGACAATAGGACTGTAGAGAATATCACTAAATTACAATCATACACATTATGATTGTAGAGAATACCACTAAAGTACCACTATAGACATTATGACTGTAGAGAATACCACTAAAATATAACTACAGCCAACACGTCTGTACTGGATACAGCAAAAGTATAACCCTAGACAACAGGACTGGAGAGAAATATAAAGACTAAAATATAAAGACGGCCAATACGACTGCAGACAATACAAAACAGTTGAAAATTCAAAGCGATATAACCATGGACAATATGACAGTAGAGAATAAGCTGTAGATAATAAGACTAGAATAAGCCAAAACCGAAAATGGCTCCAAATTACGGAATAGCTATGGATGAATCCATTAGAATATTCTCAGTTCACATTCCCCTCTTAGTTTTAGCTACAAGGACGGAAGAAAAATACTGAGCAAAGAGAATGTGAATGAGGCCTCAGTATTCACAGGAACATCATCCCCCAGCACAAGGCAGGACCCCAACCCATCAGCAGTTCAGAGAGGGTTTTGTTCTTGTTTTATAGTTTGTTCTTTTTCTTTTATCATTTTCACAATTTGACGTTTGAATAAGCCTCAATCCAAAATATGATTAAAAACCTAAGAAACTAATACATTAAATTACCGCCCTTCCTGGTCCGGTCCGAAGTCTTCACAGCCTTCTCTCAGATTTTACCATTTTCAGCCGTTCTTTGGAGCTGTAGCTAAAGCTGACCTCGTGTAATGGAATTATATCCTCTGCCTCCAAACAAGACGATTTCCTTCTCTGAAGAGTTTTACGTTGATATTTTATTAACTCTTTTTATAAAAATACTGCACAGAAATCCGAGGCCAAGCGAGAGAAAATATTACACGTAATCCACTGTGGCGGCTCCTATAGTGTGTCTGTATACTGCCAGCTACCACATATAGGGGCTCACATAGTGTATCTGTATACTGCCAGCTACCACATATAGGGGCTCACATAGTGTATCTGTATACTGCCAGCTACCACATATAGGGGCTCACATAGTGTATCTGTATACTGCCAGCTACCACATATAGTGGCTAATATAGTGTATCTGTATACTGCCAGCTACCACATATAGGGGCTCACATAGTGTATCTGTATACTGCCAGCTACCACATATAGGGGCTCACATAGTGTATCTGTATACTGCCAGCTACCACATATAGGGGCTCACATAGTGTATCTGTATACTGCCAGCTACCACATATAGTGGCTAATATAGTGTATCTGTATACTGCCAGCTACCACATATAGGGGCTCACATAGTGTATCTGTATACTGCCAGCTACCACATATACGGGCTCATATAATGTATCTGTATACTGCCAGCTACCACATATAGGGGCTCACATAGTGTATCTGTATACTGCCAGCTACCACATATACGGGCTCACATAGTGTATCTGTATACTGCCAGCTACCACATATAGGGGCTAATATAGTGTATCTGTATACTGCCAGCTACCACATATAGGGGCTAATATAGTGTATCTGTATACTGCCAGCTATCACATATAGGGGCTCACATAGTGTATCTGTATACTGCCAGCTACCACATATACGGGCTCACATAGTGTATCTGTATACTGCCAGCTACCACATATAGGGGCTAATATAGTGTATCTGTATACTGCCAGCTACCACATATAGGGGCTAATATAGTGTATCTGTATACTGCCAGCTATCACATATAGGGGCTCACATAGTGTATCTGTATACTGCCAGCTACCACATATATGGGCTCACATAGTGTATCTGTATACTGCCAGCTATCACATATAGGGGCTCACATAGTGTATCTGTATACTGCCAACTACCACATATACGGGCTCACATAGTGTATCTGTATACTGCCAGCTACCACATATAGGGGCTCACATAGTGTATCTGTATACTGCCAGCTACCACATATACGGGCTCACATAGTGTATCTGTATACTGCCAGCTACCACATATAGGGGCTCATAGACCTCTCCTAACTTTATCATACTAATAGAATTATTATTAGCAACAATATTAGTTTTTATTATATTTTTTTCTCAATTAATGATTTTGGGCCTAATTGATTTAAATGTATTGTTGCTTTGCCTACTATTATGATTTTTATTAGTATTACAAATATTATTATTTAATATAACTTTTATTACTAGTAGTATTCTTAGTTTTATTATTTATCATTATTACCATTAATATTCTTAGTATTATTATTATTTGTATTGTCATATATTATTATTATTATTATTATTATTAATAATTTGTATTTTTTATTATTATATTGTATTTTATTATTATTTATATTTATTTGTATTTTATTATTATTATTATTATTACTGTCATTATTATTAGTAGTAGTCTTAGTATTATTTGTATTATTATTATTTAGAATTACTATTATGATTATCAGAATTTTTCTTGTCATTATTATTATTCTTGTTAGTATTATTATTATTTGTATTAATATTTATTATTATTTAGAATTATTTGTATTCTTAGTTTTATTATTATTATTATTATTATTATTATTATTATTATTATTATTATTGTAATTATTCTTAGTATTATCTTTCCTAATTATTTTTGTTATTCTTGTTATATTCTTATTATTAACCATTATTACCATTACTATAAATTCATTACTATCCGTATCATCACTTTCATGTTCTTATAATTTCATCATTATTATATTTATAATAGAAGTTTTATATCATATTTTTAAAATCTTTAATCTGTAGTCATGGAGGAATAGGATAAAGCAGAATCGCTCACATTTTTTTGGACAGGGGCATAACAAGTTATCATGGCACCTCATTGCTCCCATTGTGTGATATTTTACATATTGACACTACTCACTCCACTTTTGAAAAGTGTGTGTGTCAGTGGGCGTGGTTATCGAAGGCAACTTTTTGAAAAGTTACAAAAATTTGTTGTTGGAGGTTCAAAAAGTGGAGTAACATTTCAATACGATAGTGTTGCACAAATATAGCAAATAAACCAAACACTGTGCAATGTTTGATCAATTTTGTGCAAATTACGAGAGACTTCAGGAAAAGGATTTAAAGGGAAAGTGTCACCAGGATATGGACCGATTCCTTAAATCACATTTTTACATTACACATATTTTGAAAGAGTTTGGTAATGTATTTTTTAATTCGCCATATTGATCCTAAAACTCTTGCAATTCCAACTCTTGCCACTAAACCTGAAACAGTCTGTGACTTCCTGTTTCCCATAGAAGGACTATGGGCTATAGACACAACGGTTTGGAGCAGACCCTACTGACTTCTAAGGGGGGGGGGGGGGGGTGTTTAGGAAGACTGTGAGACCTCTGCAGAGGACACTGAGTGGGGGTTGGGGTAGATAAGCTGTGAAATTACCTATTGTGATTGGTGGATTCTGTCTCTTATTTTCCTATGCAGGATAGCTGTGATCATCAGTGTGCTGTAAATAAGGAGACTGCTGCAAAGAAATCTACTACATAAAACAGGAAGTCTCATCCAATGATATAGCTTAGTGGTCAGAGTCAGAACTTCAGGATTTTAGGAAACTTTTAAAATATAGATAAACATTGAGAATAATTCAATCCTGACCAAATGTTATTTAAAAAAGTAAGTGAAACATAAAACTTAGTAAAAAAAAAAAAAAAAAAGGTTGTCACATCTTCTTTAAACGTTCCACTCATGATAAATGTCCTTCAATGTTTTTTCCAATTCTTGACATTTGGGGTAAAGTTTTTGATGGAGAGATTTTTAGTGTAAACTAAGCCAAGTAATGGGGTGAGCCGACTTATCTATAACTATCAATCTGTTTTCTCTGCCTTGATATTGAATAGGATTAGTAAATCTGCCCCGATGGATGACGCAACTGCAAGTTTGCGAGGGGAAACCTTCTCTGGGTAAGGGGCGCTCTTCACAAAGGCTGTGTATGGCTGTATTATGTCACTTCTATCATGAGTTGGGGGTCTTACATCTGTAATGGTGGGGGCTCCAGCTCTTCCCAGATAATATATGGTGGCAGACATCATGTATTAGATAGGAACGCCATCACTGCTTCTCCTTGTAGATTTCTTTGCTCGTGCAGTGATGTCACACTTGTCAGGTTGTGATGACTTCATTGTTGGCTTCATTTTTGGTGCTTGCTATATTATGGGCACATTTATGAGACTGAGGTTTCTGTAACGTCTCCGGTGTAAAATTGTCCAGGAAAAATTACTGTCCAGCTATGAGGTTCTGAAAGCAAAGATGATAGAGTGGTCGTACAAGGCCCCTGTCTAGGCTACTAGGATAGTGCCTGATGTTGTGTCGTCTATCACAACTGTTTACCAAATGAGTCGCGAAAACAAACCGAAAATTGTAGGTGGGTCCACTGTGATTGTAAGAGGGTCCTCTACACAATGTAGAAGGATCTTCTCTACATTGTAGGAGGGTCTTCTGTATGTTGTAGGAGTGCTCTTTGTACAATGTAGATGGATTTTCTGTACAACGTACGCGGATATTCGGTAGATGATAGGATGGTCCTCTGTACATTGTAGGAGAGTCCTCTGCACATTGTAGGAGGGTCCTCTGTACATTGTTAGAGAGTCCTCTATACATTGTAGGTCGGTCCTCTATACATTGTAGGAGGGTCCTCTATACATTGTAGGAGGGTCCTCTATACATTGTAGGTCGGTCCTCTGTACATTGTAGGTCGGTCCTCTGTACATTGTAGGAGGGTCCTCTGTACTTTGTAGGAGGGTCCTCTGTACTTTGTAGATCGGTCCTCTGTACATTGTAGGAGGGTCCTCTGTACACCGTAGGAGGGTCCTCTATACATTGTAGGAGGGTCCTCTATACATTGTAGGTTGGTCCTCTATACATTGTAGGTCGGTCCTCTATACATTGTAGGAGGGTCCTCTGCACATTGTAGGTTGGTCCTCTATACATTGTAGGTCGGTCCTCTATACATTGTAGGAGGGTTCTCTGCACATTGTAGGTTGGTCCTCTATACATTGTAGGTTGGTCCTCTGTACATTGTAGGTTGGTCCTCTGTACATTGTAGGAGGGTCCTCTGTACACCGTAGGAGGGTCCTCTATACATTGTAGGAGGGTCCTCTATACATTGTAGGTCGGTCCTCTGTACATTGTAGGTCGGTCCTCTGTACAATGTAGGAGGGTCCTCTGCACATTGTAGGTTGGTCCTCTATACATTGTAGGTCGGTCCTCTATACATTGTAGGTTGGTCCTCTGTACATTGTAGGTTGGTCCTCTGTACATTGTAGGAGGGTCCTCTGTACATTGTAGGAGGGTCCTCTGTACATTGTAGGAGGGTCCTCTGTACACTGTAGAGGGTCTTCTGCACATTGTAGGAGGGTCCTCTGTACATTGTAGGAGGGTCCTCTGTACATTGTAGATCGGTTCTCTATACATTGTAGGAGGGTCCTCTGTACACCGTAGGAGGGTCCTCTGTACATTGTAGGAGGGTCCTCTGTACATTGTAGATCGGTTCTCTATACATTGTAGGAGGGTCCTCTGTACACCGTAGGAGGGTCCTCTGTACATTGTAGCAGGATCTTCTCTCCAATTCTTTCACTTAATTTTATACAGGGTGCACCCCATTTTCTGAAATAAATCTGGCAGTGAAATGTTATAAATGTTTAGTAATATAATAAAATAAGAATTAATGTAACAAACTACAGGACAGGAGACACTGCTTATTGTTCCTCAAGAGCTGACCATCCAAATCCATCTCATCTCTCACCTCTCTCCTTGTAAAACCCAAATTGTTTAAACTGGAAGAGGAGAGGCGCGCAGATCTGCCCGACCCACCGGTGCGAAGCCAAAACTGTATTTAATAATAAAAATAACTTCTAGACAGAAAACATGTTTTCAGTCTGGCACTTCCACTGCAGCGCGCCCAATAATAATAATCACGAGCATCAGCGACACAGAGAAACAGGATAATGACTGCGCCGCTCTTCCTCCGCCGCCGATCCATCATAACATGTCACTGTATTTACAGATTGCAGCAGTGGAAGATGCAGAACGGAAGAAATATTTAATATGGAAAAGGGAAAACAACACAACTGCTCCGATACACAGGAGCGAGACATCTCTGGAGGATTCATATAGCCTTATACAGGCGGCTCAGCACAGCGTCAGGCGCAGCGCTACAAGCTGCAATAATCACTAACGTCTGATCCATAACCTCAGACCTACCTCTTTATAAAATGGCTGATAACAGAGGGCAATAGATTGTATTCACAGTCAACCTCTCCCCTCCTGAAATGGCTGATAACACGGAGCAATAGATTGTATTCTCCTGTCCTACAGTCGGCCTCTCCTGACATGGCTGATAACAGATAGTAATAGATTGTATTCTCCTGTCCTACAATCGGCCTCTCCTCTCCTGACATGGCTGATAACAGATAGTAATAGATTGTATTCTCCTGTCCTACAGTCGGCCTCTCCTCTCCTGACATGGCTGATAACAGATAGTAATAGATTGTATTCCCCTGTCCTACAGTCGGCCTCTCCTGACATGGCTGATAACAGATAGTAATAGATTGTATTCCCCTTTCCTACAGTCGGCCTCTCCTGACATGGCTGATAACAGATAGTAATAGATTGTATTCTCCTGTCCTACAGTCGGCCTCTCCTCTCCTGACATGGCTGATAACAGATAGTAATAGATTGTATTCTCCTGTCCTACAGTCGGCCTCTCCTGACATGGCTGATAACAGATAGTAATAGATTGTATTCCCCTGTCCTACAGTCGGCCTCTCCTCTCCTGACATGGCTGATAACAGATAGTAATAGATTGTATTCTCCAGTCCTACAGTCGGCCTCTCCTCTCCTGACATGGCTGATAACAGATAGTAATAGATTGTATTCCCCTTTCCTACAGTCGGCCTCTCCTCTCCTGACATGGCAGATAACAGATAGTAATAGATTGTATTCCCCTTTCCTACAGTCGGCCTCTCCTCTCCTGACATGGCTGATAACAGATAGTAATAGATTGTATTCTCCTGTCCTACAGTCGGCCTCTCCTCTCCTGACATGGCTGATAACAGATAGTAATAGATTGTATTCTCCTGTCCTACAGTCGGCCTCTCCTCTCCTGACATGGCTGATAACAGATAGTAATAGATTGTATTCCCCTGTCCTACAGTCGGCCTCTCCTGACATGGCTGATAACAGATAGTAATAGATTGTATTCTCCTGTCCTACAGTCGGCCTCTCCTCTCCTGACATGGCTGATAACAGATAGTAATAGATTGTATTCTCCTGTCCTACAGTCGGCCTCTCCTCTCCTGACACGGCTGATAACAGATAGTAATAGATTGTATTCCCCTGTCCTACAGTCGGCCTCTCCTGACATGGCTGATAACAGATAGTAATAGATTGTATTCCCCTGTCCTACAGTCGGCCTCTCCCCTCCTGACATGGCTGATAACAGATAGTAATAGATTGTATTCCCCTGTCCTCCTGTCACCCACCCATGAGCCACATTACTTTAGAGATTGATCTTATCATTACATTTTCACCCAGCACGTCCATGTCTCGGAGTTACTTACTCATCCAGTGCCTCCTGATTCATGAATAAAATGCCAGAGCTATAGTGATAAGTGACACACAAGATGTGACAGATGGAACAGAAGAGATGTATAGAGAGGGGAGATATTCAGAGATTTCGAAAAGCTGGGTGGCATCAACTTTTGGCTGACATTAATGGGTCCCGGCATATGTTACCTGTGACACTGGTACGTGATTGGCTGCCGTGTGTACTGCCCCATCTTACCCCAGATGCCCCCTTGTACCCCAGGACTGATGTTCATCAGAGCTTGATGTCTGAACAGAATACAAGATGATAACACTTTGGTTCGCAGAAGCCGCTGCAACGTTACATCTAATTCCGGGGTCCGTGCGAGCGTTTATTACCACCTGACCTTTTCTGTCGCTCTTCTCTCAATCCTACAAACACAAATTTATGTTCTCACTTAAACGTATTCTACAAAATGCCGCCATCGCGTCCTGATCACCGTTATTAAGGAAAAATCAGAAAACCAAACACAAATCTGACATAACTCCATATTATACGAGGGCGGCATGCGGACAAGCGACAAATATTCAAGAAAGTTTGAAACGCTTAATATTTTATCATAAATACCTACAAAACAAGACCAAGGAAGGCAGAGCCATAAAATCGTGCCAGGCGTCGTGCCCTCACCTTACAGGGCCGCACCGCTGTGACTGCAGATGACAAGTGGGAATGAAATGGGTTTGTTACAAACTTACCAAAAATTTTTGATTCCGTAAAATCTAAAACTTTTGTAATTTACTTTGGTGACTCTAAATATATTGAAGGCTCTTATGATGGTCTATAACCATGACAAGGGGGCATCTTCTACGTCTAGAGGAAAGAAAGTCTTCACCATAGTCGGGATTCTTTACAGTAAGAGCAGTCAGATTATGGAACGCACTGCCATAGGGTGTACAAGTTCAAGAAGGGACTGAATGCCTTACTTGAAAGTAAAAATAGCATAGGTTAAGACAACTAGAGTTTTTGGGATAGGACGAAATTGATCCAGGGACTTGGGTGCCATGACATGCCCATGATGTGCCCCCCATGTGACTGGTGATGCCCAATCACAGCCCCCTGGGGCACATGGCATCAGAGAAGATGCTGATAGAGCCCACAGGTGATAAGCGGATGCAAGAAAGAAACATTATCACAGAGATTAACAACAGCACTTCTGGTTTGGGCTGAGCAAGTTCGGTCTGACCCAAAATTTTCAGATGAACAAGGCTCAGGGGTCTGTTTCACCTCGTTGGCGTAGAGAGTCTTATAAGACAGGCAATGCTCGCCGGGGAAGAAAGGGTCTTAGATTACCCCTCCTCTGGAGAAGAGAGAACCTGCATACTTACCAACTGGAATTTACATGTGAGCAGTAACCAGTAGTCATTGTAATGCAGCTGTCTCTGCAGATGTCATCTCTGGAGTAGAGGAGCCTAATTGAAATGATCGGTAACTTTATAAAAACTTTGCACACATAAATAATACATATGATTATAAAAAACACATAGTAATATATCTTATCAGAGAAAAATGCCTCTTTCTCTACTTATCAGGCTCCTCCCCTCTCCCTGGTACACTGCTCACTGGCTCTGAAATCTCTGCTGTATTCATCTTGGGTGACAAGACAGACTGTATCTAATTACTAGCAACCATAGATGTAGATAATAGGAAGTTTCTATCTCACCCCAAGTGCTTTATTCACTACAGCTGAGTAACTCTCTATAACAGTGGTTCTTAACCTTGTTTGAGGTACCGAACCCACCAGTTTCATCTGCACATTCACCGAATCCTTCTTTAGTGATAAATCAAATATGATTTATTTCCAAATTCAAGACATAGGTATGTTTTTTTACTGGTACACAAAATGAACCGTGCCTAGGGCCTATGGTTCGATCGAACCCTGGTTAAGAACCACTGATCTATAATGTCCCATATGATGCAGCTTCTGAATGAGAGTTATGAAGCAGAAGCTCCTGTTTTCTTTTCCAGCCACCAGCTGATTCTTATGTATGATAATGTTGAGGCCAGGATGGATGCTTTTAGTGTATGATGATAAGTCCAGGATGGATGATTCTTGTGTATGATGATGAGTCTAGGATGGATGATTCTTGTGTATGATGATGAGCCCAGAATGGATGATTCTTGTGTATGATGATGAGTCCAGGATGGATGATTCTTGTGTATGATGATGAGTCTAGGATGGATGATTCTTGTGTATGATGATGAGCCCAGAATGGATGTTTCTTGTGTATGATGATGAGTCCAGGATGGATGACTCTTGTGTACGATGATGAGTCTAGGATGGATGATTCTTGTGTATGATGATGAGTCCAGGATGGATGATTCTTGTGTATGATGATGAGTCTAGGATGGATGATTCTTGTGTACGATGATGAGTCCATGATGGATGATTCTTGTGTACGATGATGAGTCCATGATGGATGATTCTTGTGTATGATGAAGAGTCTAGGATGGATGATTCTTGTGTATGATGATGAGTCCATGATGGATGATTCTTGTGTATGATGATGAGTCCAGGATGGATGATTCTTGTGTATGATGATGATGAGCCCAGGATGGATGATTCTTGTGTACGATGATGAGTCCAGGATGGATGATTCTTGTGTACGATGATGATGAGCCCAGGATGGATGATTCTTGTGTACGATGATGAGTCCATGATGGATGATTCTTGTGTATGATGATGAGTCCAGGATGGATGATTCTTGTGTATGATGATGAGTCTAGGATGGATGATTCTTGTGTACGATGATGAGTCCATGATGGATGATTCTTGTGTATGATGATGAGTCCAGGATGGGTGCTTCATGTATATGATGATGATGAGTCTAGGATGGATGATTCTTGTGTATGATGATGAGTCCATGATGGATGATTCTTGTGTATGATGATGAGTCCAGGATGGATGATTCTTGTGTACGATGATGATGAGCCCAGGATGGATGATTCTTGTGTACGATGATGAGTCCATGATGGATGATTCTTGTGTATGATGATGAGTCCAGGATGGATGATTCTTGTGTATGATGATGAGTCTAGGATGGATGATTCTTGTGTACGATGATGAGTCCATGATGGATGATTCTTGTGTATGATGATGAGTCCAGGATGGATGCTTCATGTATATGATGATGATGAGTCTAGGATGGATGATTCTTGTGTATGATGATGAGTCCAGGATGGATGACTCTTGTGTACGATGATGAGTCTAGGATGGATGATTCTTGTGTATGATGATGACTCCAGGATGGATGATTCTTGTGTATGATGATGAGTCCAGGATGGATGATTCTTGTGTATGATGATGAGTCTAGGATGGATGATTCTTGTGTACGATGATGAGTCCATGATGGATGATTCTTGTGTACGATGATGAGTCCATGATGGATGATTCTTGTGTATGATGAAGAGTCTAGGATGGATGATTCTTGTGTATGATGATGAGTCCATGATGGATGATTCTTGTGTATGATGATGAGTCCAGGATGGATGATTCTTGTGTATGATGATGATGAGCCCAGGATGGATGATTCTTGTGTACGATGATGAGTCCAGGATGGATGATTCTTGTGTACGATGATGATGAGCCCAGGATGGATGATTCTTGTGTACGATGATGAGTCCATGATGGATGATTCTTGTGTATGATGATGAGTCCAGGATGGATGATTCTTGTGTATGATGATGAGTCTAGGATGGATGATTCTTGTGTACGATGATGAGTCCATGATGGATGATTCTTGTGTATGATGATGAGTCCAGGATGGATGCTTCATGTATATAATGATGATGAGTCTAGGATGGATGATTCTTGTGTATGATGATGAGTCCATGATGGATGATTCTTGTGTATGATGATGAGTCCAGGATGGATGATTCTTGTGTACGATGATGATGAGCCCAGGATGGATGATTCTTGTGTACGATGATGAGTCCATGATGGATGATTCTTGTGTATGATGATGAGTCCAGGATGGATGATTCTTGTGTATGATGATGAGTCTAGGATGGATGATTCTTGTGTACGATGATGAGTCCATGATGGATGATTCTTGTGTATGATGATGAGTCCAGGATGGATGCTTCATGTATATGATGATGATGAGTCTAGGATGGATGATTCTTGTGTATGATGATGAGTCCAGGATGGATGACTCTTGTGTACGATGATGAGTCTAGGATGGATGATTCTTGTGTATGATGATGACTCCAGGATGGATGATTCTTGTGTATGATGATGAGTCCAGGATGGATGATTCTTGTGTATGATGATGAGTCTAGGATGGATGATTCTTGTGTACGATGATGAGTCCATGATGGATGATTCTTGTGTACGATGATGAGTCCATGATGGATGATTCTTGTGTATGATGAAGAGTCTAGGATGGATGATTCTTGTGTATGATGATGAGTCCATGATGGATGATTCTTGTGTATGATGATGAGTCCAGGATGGATGATTCTTGTGTATGATGATGATGAGCCCAGGATGGATGATTCTTGTGTACGATGATGAGTCCAGGATGGATGATTCTTGTGTACGATGATGATGAGCCCAGGATGGATGATTCTTGTGTACAATGATGAGTCCATGATGGATGATTCTTGTGTATGATGATGAGTCCAGGATGGATGATTCTTGTGTATGATGATGAGTCTAGGATGGATGATTCTTGTGTACGATGATGAGTCCATGATGGATGATTCTTGTGTATGATGATGAGTCCAGGATGGATGCTTCATGTATATGATGATGATGAGTCCAGGATGGACGATTCTTGTGTATGATGATGAGTCCAGAATGGATGATTCTTGTGTATGATGATGAGTCCAGGATGTATGATTCTTGTGTATGATGATGAGTCCAGGATGGATGATTCTTGTGTATGATGATGAGTCCAGGATGGATGATTCTTGTGTATGATGATGAGTCCAGGATGGATGATTCTTGTGTATGATGATGAGTCCAGGATGGATGATTCTTGTGTATGATGATGAGTCCAGGATGGATGATTCTTGTGTATGATGATGAGTCCAGGATGGATGATTCTTGTGTATGATGATGAGTCCAGGATGGATGATTCTTGTGTATGATGATGAGTCCAGGATGGATGCTTCATGTATATGATGATGATGAGTCCAGGATGGACGATTCTTGTGTATGATGATGAGTCCAGAATGGATGATTCTTGTGTATGATGATGAGTCCAGGATGGATGATTCTTGTGTATGATGATGAGTCCAGGATGGATGATTCTTGTGTATGATGATGAGTCCAGGATGGATGATTCTTGTGTATGATGATGAGTCCAGGATGGATGTTTCTTGTGTACGATGATGATGCGTGCAGTGTAGAAGTCGTGTTACAGATTATAACACGTAGAGTCTGGACATGTATGTAGCGTGCACGGCTTAGTATGTTCAGGCTATGATTTTCTTCAATCTACTGAACCAGTTTTTTCACTATTATTGACTCTTTGTCTCTGGGCTGTCGTTCTGCCGCCGCCGTCCTGTCAATCAGAATAATATATTATGTGGCAGCAGATAAGTGCACAATGTCAGGCGCTGCGCTTGTACTTGCCGTTCACAACTATTCAGATTACCTAAAATTCCTGCTATTAGTCTCAGCGGGAAGCTCTGATTGCTGCACCACATGTCGCCGCCGCAGCGTTTATCTACCTATTATCGCATGCCCACATATAATCCCCAGATGGCCTGTACTTTCTCTCACCTTAACATAACTCGCCACAAGAAGAAATACAGAATTTACCTGACATTAACTCAACCAGGCGTCCAGGGAGTAAGTTCTGCCGCAACGCTTACAGCGCAGCTTCATTGTCCTGTAGTTAGTTACTTGAGTAAATATGTGACCCCCCCCCCCCCCTCCCCAGCCATACCTCCGCACCTACGTCCCTGTACCCCGTGATCCCTCGTAGTCCTTGTCCAGTCTTTTACATAAAACTAAAGCTAGTGAAAAGTTCTGAAAGTTTATAATAAACATCATGGCGAATATCAACTCGGTGTCAAGTCAATGGAAACATTCAGTTTTACATCTAGAGGCAAAAAACCCATTACAGCCTACAGAGCGTGTTACACTCACTGACGGCAAGCTGAGATATTGGATTTGTAATGGTAAGGAACTGAAGCACAGAGTATAAGGAGCTGCAAAACTTATTATGCAATGATTTACATGTAATACTTCTATCCGTCACCGATGTTTGCATCCTGGTGTTTGTTAGCACTGCCAGCCCAAAACAGCACTGCAGGGGTCATGTGACCTGGTGTCTCCCTGGTTATAGACTACTAAAAAAAGTCTTTGTAGTCTGATCCTGTAGTCATGTGTCCCTCTCTCTAAGAGGGGGCATTCACATGGAGTTTCCGTATGCTGATTGTGTGCACGGACTTCGTGTCAGCATCCGCGTGGAAATAAAGCCTCCCATTGATTTCAAAGGGTTCCGCACGGAAAACGGAACCCATTGAAGCCAATGGGAGGCTTTTTTTCCACGCGGATTACGCGCCAGAATCCGCACCCAAATCCTCCAGGTATGTTTGCAGTCTGCAACCATTGAGACCTATCATCTTCACGGGAGCTGTAGGCATTAAATTGATGGAGATTTTAAATCAAGAGGAAACCTAATCCTGGGCACACGCGGCTCTACATTTACATCCCGAACCTCCTCTTAGAATCCCATGAAAAAACAGAGATGTATAAAATGATAGTCAATATAAAACATGTCAGAGCTGAGAACCAGTCACCTCAGTCCTACGACACTGGGCAGAAGGATCTCACGGTGTCCGGCCCCATCTCCAGGTGACTCTATGGGTTATATATTCTTGAACCTATTCTATACAAGTAAAAGCATATTTGGTAATTTTCCAAAAATGTCTAGGAGACTCCTGCAAAAAGGGGTGTCCTGGAAGAGCGGGCGAATCTCCTGGGTCTGGCATAATGCTCACAAGAAGGGGCATAGCATGCAACAAAAAAGTGGAAGGGACAACATGGTGGCTCTTTGGTTAGCACTGCAGCCTTGAAGTGCTGGGGTCCTGGGTTTGAATCCCGCCAGGAACAACATGTGCAAGGAGTTTGTATGTTATCCCCGTGTTTGTGTGGATTTCCTCCCATACTCCAAAGACGTACCGATAGGGAAAAACGTACATTGTGAGTACTATATGGGGCTCACAATCTACATAAAAAAAAACAGGGGATGTACTGTACGCCCCAAAAGGGGCAGGGCTTTAAAAAGTGGGTGTGGTCAATTCATATTTTATTGCGCCTTCTGCTTCTACTTCAGCAAAAGTTGGATGCTAAACCAAAGTAGAGGGTCCTCTCCTACCGCTATGTTCTAAGGCCGCTGTGCAGGGAATGCTGGGAGATATAGTGACTGTCTAACCACTTTACAGACACAGTAATGTACAGCAATGTGTTCTACTCAAGACGTAGGGGATTTTACAATTCTGCCTGGAGATTTCCTTTAAATTACTCTGTGTATTTCTATGTAAAACCTCATAAAACACAACGGGCCCCCCCTTATTTGGGGCCTTTACTCCGTTCACTGCCAGGTACTGGAGGAAAACTTTCTCTAAGTGTCCCATAAAACCATTATGGCTGTCGGCCGCGCTACTTAATGAAAAAACTTGAGTCTTACAGAAGCCGTTCGGCTCCCTCTTATGTTACCGGCTCCCTGAGATTTACAATCGTGGCTTCCACGCGGGCATTAACTTTCTATTATCATAGGCTGATGAAGTGCAGCCTTGTCCTCAGAAAATTAACAGGAAAACAGGGGCTACCAGATAATATGATCTACGAGCCCCCGAGCCCCGCCGCTGCCAAGTTTCCTGTTCTGCGCTTTACAAAGGTCTTAAATTATTTCCACTTTTCACATTTCTGAAATGTTTCGTTTTGTCATTCTCCGAGCCGGGACATAATTGCTTTCTTGGCGCAGCTGACATCACGTCTAACCGGAGCTGATATTAAGAGCAGATACTCGGCCTGAATGGCTCATTGTTTCAGCGCTAGCGCAGCGGGTGGAAGCAGCACCTGTTTTTCTTCACTTTCCAATAAGTGACCGTCGTATATCACCACCAACGACTCCGATTGTGTTTCGCGTTTCTATAGTTGCGGCTCAGGTAACAATCCTAACCATAAAGCGCCAAGTCCCTGGCGACTGGCTCTAATTTACCAGGAGCGCCACCAGGAAAAAAACAAGCAGGTTTCCTTTGTTTTTTCAAAAAATTGACTTTGGAGTTTTGGACATTTGGCTCCTCCCAATTTCCATCTTCTCGTTGAAACTTGTCACTGTTACATCATTTTTTGGAGCATCGGCGACTAACAGGAAACGGGCGCCTTGTATTGTACCCCTGGAATAATATCCGATGCCATGTAATATTATATCTGTTCCCGTCTGAATGTTCCATCCCATATCACAGACTATTTAGGGATTTTTCAATGCCTCCTTCTATAACTTTCCAGAGTGCTAGGGAAACAAGGGCCTAGTATCATCTATTATCTTTGGAGGCCAAGGATAGTCATGGGTTAATTTCTAATATCAAATGGCTTATCGTTAAGATTAAGATCGTTAAGTATCTCTGATTGAGGATGATAAAGGGGTTAATATTACCCATCATTCATAGTGATCTCAGATGTTATGGGTTAAGACGTAGGCTTATTTCAGAGGGGTTACTATTATTCCTTATCTATGGTGTTCTAGGGTTCTGATTCTAATACTTAGTATCTCTGGTAGTCTGAGGTAATGAAGAGGTTAATACTCATTATAATTTAGGATGGTTAGGTTTAATATATTGCCTGGAGGTCTGGGGAGGTCATGGGTTAATGTCTAATATCCCTGGTGGTCTAGGGTGATTTTGAGGTTATATCCAGTATCCCTTGGGGTTATGGGTTTATATTTAATATGCATGGAGGATGAGGGTGGCTATGGGTCAAAATCTAATTTTCCTGGAGGTCTAGGGTAATTATGGGTTAATATCTAATATCACTAAAGAGGTAGGGCAGCTATGGGTTAATGTCTAACATTTCTGAAGGGCTGGGTTAGTAATGCGATAACATCTAATAGATCTGGAGGTCTGGGGTACTAATGGGTACATATCTAATACCACTAGAGGTCTGGGGTAGTAATGGGTTAATATCTAATATCCTGGGCGGTTGTGGGTCAATATCTAATTGTCATGGAGGTCTAGGGTAATTATAGGTTAGTATCTAATATCACTGGGGTTAATATCTAACATCTCTGAAGGCCTGGGGTACTAATGGGTAAATATCTAATATCACTGGGGTAGTTATGGGTTAATATGTAATAGTTTTGGGGTGCTAATGGGTCAATATCTAATATTTCTCGAGGTCTTAAGTAGTAGTGGGTTAATATCTAATACCCCTGGGGGTCTGGGATAATAATGGATTAATATCTGATATCCTGGGGGGTTGTGGGTTAATATCTAATACCCCTTGTGGTCTGGGATATTAGATATTATATGTATTAGCTTGGTGAAGAGGGTTAATGGCGGGCGGGGGCAGGGATGTATTAGTTTATCTTGGGCAATGTTCTTATTGGGGTCAGATCTGTCTTTCTGGAACTTAAGGTCTCATCTCTGTTCCACTTTTCCGTTGCTTTAGGTCATGTGATCAGACAATGACCGCCACCTTCCCCCGCCCCCACTGTAGTGCAGCGCAGACAAGCACAGGGGACCAAGATGGCGTCAACCTTACATTATTCCAATAAAACAAAAAAACCTGAAGTGATGTTTGTGATTTGTTCCCCTGCAGGCCCATGTGTCTCCATGGTTACAGACAGATTCTGTGTAGTCAGACGCTCAGTCATCTGCCCCCTGCTGTCAGCAGACGTAGATTTGCGCCATTTTTTTTTTTTTTGCGCCATTTTCCCTCTTACTTTTGTCTGTGTATCTGGCCATGACGCCTCCCGCCTGGTGACTGTTGACAAGTGTCATGAAGGGGAATAAGTCTCTAATTATAGACCTTTTATGGCGGAGACCAAATTTGCAACTTTTAATAAAATCACTAATAACTGTCCGCCTTTTGGGGTTCAGTTTCCTCAGGATCGCCGCTCGCTGTCATGGAGTCTCCTCCTCTGGATCACAATCTCCTCAGATTATTGAGTTTTGAGAACTTCCAGTGTCTTAGAGGAGCAGGCTGGTTTGTGTCTTAGAGAACTACAAATCCCAGCAGATCCCGGGGCCCTGAACCCCAACAACACAGGAGACTACAGCAGAAGGGAGACATGATTGGAGGAGAGCAGTCACATGGGTGGAGAGGAAGGGGCGTGGCCGCAGCTAGGTGGTTACCGGGACAACCTGTGAGGAGATTGTGTGAGCGCGGGAACCTGTACTGGGGGAGGAGTCACTGCTGCCCGGGGCCCCAGAGAGACTGAAGGAGAGACCAGCCCGGGGCCCCAGAGAGACTGAAGGAGAGACCAGCCCGGGGCCCCAGAGAGACTGAAGGAGAGACCAGCCCGGGGCCCCAGAGAGACTGAAGGAGAGACCAGCCCGGGGCCCTGAGAGACTGAAGGAGAGACCAGCCCGGGCCCCAGAGAGACTGAAGGAGAGACCAGCCCGGGCCCCAGAGAGACTGAAGGAGAGACCAGCCCGGGGCCCTGAGAGACTGAAGGAGAGACCAGCCCGGGCCCCAGAGAGACTGAAGGAGAGACCAGCCCGGGGCCCTGAGAGAGCCTGAGGTAGAGACCAGCCCGGGGCCCCTGAGAGACTGAAGGAGAGACCAGCCCGGGCCCCAGAGAGACTGAAGGAGAGACCAGCCCGGGGCCCTGAGAGAGCCTGAGGTAGAGACCAGCCCGGGGCCCCTGAGAGAGCCTGAGGTAGAGACCAGCCCGGGGCCCCTGAGAGAGCCTGAGGTAGAGACCAGCCCGGGCCCCAGAGAGACTGAAGGAGAGACCAGCCCGGGGCCCTGAGAGAGCCTGAGGTAGAGACCAGCCCGGGGCCCCTGAGAGACTGAAGGAGAGACCAGCCCGGGCCCCAGAGAGACTGAAGGAGAGACCAGCCCGGGGCCCTGAGAGAGCCTGAGGTAGAGACCAGCCCGGGGCCCCTGAGAGAGCCTGAGGTAGAGACCAGCCCGGGGCCCCTGAGAGAGCCTGAGGTAGAGACCAGCCCGGGGCCCCAGAGAGAGTCTGAGGTAGAGACCAGCCCGGGGCCCAGAGAGACTGAAGGAGAGACCAGCCCGGGGCCCTGAGAGACTGAAGGAGAGACCAGCCCGGGGCCCTGAGAGACTGAAGGAGAGACCAGCCCGGGCCCCAGAGAGACTGAAGGAGAGACCAGCCCGGGCCCCAGAGAGACTGAAGGAGAGACCAGCCCGGGGCCCCAGAGAGAGCCTGAGGTAGAGACCAGCCCGGGGCCCCAGAGAGAGTCTGAGGTAGAGACCAGCCCGGGGCCCAGAGAGACTGAAGGAGAGACCAGCCCGGGGCCCAGAGAGACTGAAGGAGAGACCAGCCCGGGCCCCAGAGATACTGAAGGAGAGACCAGCCCGGGCCCCAGAGAGACTGAAGGAGAGACCAGCCCGGGCCCCAGAGAGACTGAAGGAGAGACCAGCCCGGGCCCCAGAGAGACTGAAGGAGAGACCAGCCCGGGGCCCCAGAGAGAGCCTGAGGTAGAGACCAGCCCGGGGCCCCTGAGAGACTGAAGGAGAGACCAAGCCGGGGCCCTGAGAGAGCCACGGTAGAGACCAGCCCGGGGCCCTGAGAGACTGAAGGAGAGACCAGCCCGGGCCCCAGAGAGACTGAAGGAGAGACCAGCCCGGGCCCCAGAGAGACTGAAGGAGAGACCACCCCGGGCCCCAGAGAGACTGAAGGAGAGACCAGCCCGGGGCCCTGAGAGAGCCTGAGGTAGAGACCAGCCCGGGGCCCCTGAGAGAGCCTGAGGTAGAGACCAGCCCGGGGCCCCTGAGAGAGCCTGAGGTAGAGACCAGCCCGGGGCCCCAGAGAGAGTCTGAGGTAGAGACCAGCCCGGGGCCCCTGAGAGACTGAAGGAGAGACCAGCCCGGGGCCCCAGAGAGACTGAAGGAGAGACCAGCCCGGGGCCCCAGAGAGACTGAAGGAGAGACCAGCCCGGGGCCCTGAGAGCCTGAGGTAGAGACCAGCCTGGGGCCCCAGAGAGACTGAAGGAGAGACCAGCCCGGGGCCCCAGAGAGACTGAAGGAGAGACCAGCCCGGGGCCCCTGAGAGAGCCTGAGGTAGAGACCAGCCCGGGGCCCCAGAGAGAGTCTGAGGTAGAGACCAGCCCGGGGCCCCTGAGAGAGCCTGAGGTAGAGACCAGCCCGGGCCCCAGAGAGAGCCTGAGGTAGAGACCAGCCCGGGGCCCCAGAGAGACTGAAGGAGAGACCAGCCCGGGGCCCCAGAGAGAGCCTGAGGTAGAGACCAGCCCGGGGCCCCTGAGAGAGCCTGAGGTAGAGACCAGCCCGGGGCCCCTGAGAGAGCCTGAGGTAGAGACCAGCCCGGGCCCCAGAGAGAGCCTGAGGTAGAGACCAGCCCGGGGCCCCTGAGAGAGCCTGAGGTAGAGACCAGCCCGGGGCCCCTGAGAGAGCCTGAGGTAGAGACCAGCCCGGGGCCCCAGAGAGAGCCTGAGGTAGAGACCAGCCCGGGGCCCACACAGCCATCAGGGCCTGACACACGGTGAGTACCTCAGTGACTGCTGTATTACATGTGTGCTATAGCTGCTGATAGTTCAGTCATGCTGGGACTTGTAGTGCTTGTAGCCGCCTGCCATTCTGTAGGGTCAGTAGCTGGAGTTCAGTCTCTGCCCCTGGACATGGAGCGGCGGCCATTACTGGGGTGTCCATTGTACTGCGCCACTGCTATGTGTGCCTCATAATCCGGTGTGAGAGCAGGTGATGGTACAACTCCATCTCCTCTACTGTGTGTATATAGGGGTCACAATATTAGTATATATATATATATATATATATATATATATATATATAGTACTTCTCCAGCCCCTCAGATTGTGTACACCAGTCTATACATCATAGGGGGCGCTACTCTGGCCCTCAGGTTTTGTACATCTGTATATATAGGGGCACTACTATGGCCCCTCAGACCAGTATATATAGTAGGTGCACTATATAAAGGCGCCATGACATCATTGATAGGTCACTCATAACCCCCGAGTGACATGTGGCTCTGACTATGTATAGCGTGACTGGTAGTCATGTGATCCACTGCCGCCATGTCTCAGCACCGCTGTTGTGTCCTCCATTATTACGAGTGGCGTCTTCTGATCGCTCACACAGTCATGTGATCCAATATATTTACCCCCCCCCCCTCCCCCCCATTATTTTTCATGTTTCATGTACTGCTGTCGTCCTGTGTGTATGGGGGTTGCTGTGCCCTGAGCCACCTAATACACCCCTCTGTGCTCCCCCCGCGCCTCCTCTCTCTCTCGTACTGCTGGTTATTCTGGCCGCTCAATAATAAGAAGGATTTATGATGTGACGGCGTGGATGTAATTGTAGAGGGAGGCCAAACCTGGGGGCAGGGGCTGAAAGGTCCCCCGACTTTCTGTCTCCACTCATCGCTGGAGTGATTGAGGACTTAGGACCCGGTATTCTCCAGCATTTGCCATACAGATGCCAGTATACCCCATCAGACGCTCTGAGCTGTGGGCACGGCGCCATTCATGCCCATGAAACACATATCTGACATGATGGGGCGCTCTGTCCTTTCCTCCGTGTTATGTTTCTTGCATTCTGATTGGCTGCTCTCGGTTACATTTACTTTCTGGGCCCTGGATCCAGGGGGTTCCCAAAGGCCCTCATTGAAATATGCTAAATTCTTAAGTCACACAAGGTAGGCCGCATTAGAGATTTTGCACAAGGGCATGGAGATTCAAGTTAGATCTCTATAATAGAAACTTAAGCTTGTATATTACAGGACGACTACTACTCCCATTATGTCACCCATGACGCGAAACACCAAGCATGCTCATCAGTATCTACAGATCATAGGACTATGTTGTGCGGACATTGATGTGGATGATGTGTCTGCACCAGGTCACCATACACCAAAATAGACCTAAATATCATGCCTCAGTAGTGCAGCCTCAGGCTCTGGGCCTGGATCAGATCTCAGATTACTCGTGTGTCATCTTTCTTTAGTGCTGAGGTGAGAGACGTTTCTTCTAGGTCTGAGTGGACCGGTTGGATGGCGTTGGAGTCGCGGTGTCCGATGAGTCCTCCGTCAGGGTTTCGCTAATTAGAAATGTATCACACATGATGGAAATCCGCTTCCCTTCCACTTTTATGGGGGAGATATTTCCTACGTGTTGAGTTTATGGTTCTCATCGTAAAAAAGCTTCAATGACAGGAGAAACCGAACATCTCACAGAACAGATGGAACGTCACATATGAACCGCTTTACATTTAGAGTAAATATGAGACTTCTGTCCGCACCCGAGTCACCCCATAAATCACCTTAATAAGGTCAACGAGGCGATCCAGAGAAGAAATCACCGCCCAAGACCTGAGCGCAGGAGCCAAGACCAGATTTACTGGGGAGCGGAAAGTCCGGGGTCCGCAGAGACCCACACCACAATGTCTGACACACTATACTATTACTGCACAAGTCAGGGGTGTAATAATCTGCAGGGGATTTTACTAAGTAGCTGTCAGGAGGTAAAGAGAACAGTGCAATGCTCTGCAGAGGTCAGTGGTGTAATAATCTGCAGGAGATATCACTACTGTATATGCAATGTACTGTATTCCATGACTGGCACTGGGTCCAGTGTCTATTGTGCTTTACACCCCCCATTCATCTTAGTGGCGCCCCCTACCTCTGTAGCTTTACATGATTTCACTACTTTTCATTGTTGAGTTTCTGCAGCTTCGTCCACTTGTCAGTAATGGTCACGGGTGATGGAGAAGTATAAGGAAGAAATGTCAGGGAGTGACTTGTGGCAGCGATGACTCCTATTACAGGACCGTGATGTCATCTCCAGAGAAGCGGACATTGTCACTAGTGTGTGTAGATGTGACTGTAGGATCTATCTATCTATCTATCTATCTATCTATCTATCTATCTATCTCCTATCTATCTATCTATCTATCTATCTATCTATCTCCTATCTATCTATCTATCTATCTATCTCCTATCTATCTATCTCCTATCTATCTATCTATCTATCTATCTATCTATCTATCTATCTATCTATCTATCTCCTATCTATCTATCTATCTCCTATCTATCTATCTCCTATCTATCTATCTATCTATCTATCTATCTATCTATCTATCTATCTCCTATCTATCTATCTATCTATCTCCTATCTATCTATCTATCTATCTATCTATCTCCTATCTATCTATCTATCTATCTATCTATCTATCTATCTATCTATCTCCTATCTATCTATCTATCTATCTATCTATCTATCTCCTATCTATCTATCTCCTATCTATCTATCTATCTATCTATCTATCTATCTATCTATCTCCTATCTATCTATCTCTTATCTATCTATCTATCTATCTATCTATCTATCTATCTATCTCCTATTTATCTATCTATCTATCTATCTATCTATCTATCTATCTCCTATCTATCTATCTATCTATCTATCTATCTATCTCCTATCTATCTATCTATCTATCTATCTATCTATCTATCTATCTATCTCCTATCTATCTATCTCCTATCTATCTATCTATCTCCTATCTATCTATCTCCTATCTATCTATCTATCTATCTATCTATCTATCTATCTATCTCCTATCTATCTATCTATCTATCTATCTATCTCCTATCTATCTATTTATCTATCTATCTATCTATCTATCTATCTATCTATCTCCTATCTATCTATCTATCTATCTCCTATATATCTATCTATCTATCTCCTATCTATCTATCTCCTATTTATCTATCTATCTATCTATCTATCTATCTATCTCCTATCTATCTATCTATCTATCTATCTATCATCTATCTATCTCCTATCTATCTATCTATCTATCTATCTATCTATCTATCTATCTCCTATCTATCTATTTATCTATCTATCTATCTATCTATCTCCTATCTATCTATCTATCTATCTATCTATCTATCTATCTCCTATCTATCTATCTATCTATCTATCTATCTATCTATCTCCTATCTATCTATCTCCTATTTATCTATCTATCTATCTATCTATCTATCTATCTATTTATCTATCTATCTATCTATCTATCTATCTATCTCCTATCTATCTATCTATCTATCTATCTATCTATCTATCTATCTATCTCCTATCTATCTATCTCCTATTTATCTATCTATCTATCTATCTATCTATCTATCTATCTATCTATCTCCTATCTATCATCTATCTATCTCCTATCTATCTGTCTAGCCTTCTATCTATCTATCTATCTATCTATCTATCTATCTATCTATCCCATATCTATCTATCTATCTATCTATCTATCTATCTATCTCCTATCTATCTATCTCCTATCTATCTATCTATCTATCTATCTATCTATCTATCTATCTATCTATCATCTATCTCCTATCTATCTATCTATCTATCTATCTATCTCCTATCTATCTATCTATCTATCTATCTATCTATCTATCTATCTATCTATCTATCTCCTATCTATCTATCTCCTATCTATCTATCTATCTATCTATCTATCTATCTATCTATCATCTATCTCCTATCTATCTATCTATCTATCTATCTATCTATCTATCTATCTACCTATCTATCTATCTATCTACCTATCTATCTATCTCCTATCTATCTATCTATCTATCTATCTATCTATCTATCTATCTATCTATCTTTCTTTCTTTCTTTCTTTCTTTCTTTCTTTCTTTCTTTCTTTCTTTCTTTCTTTCTTTCTATCTATCTCCTATCTATCTATTTCCTATCTATCTATCTTTATCTATCTCCTCAGAATATCTATGATGCGTCTCTGTCCTCGCTCCCCATAATTTCTACAAACATCAGGAAAATGTGGGTTTTTTTTAAATTTTTTTTTTTTACGTTGTCGTTTCGTGATCTGATAGGAGAATGAGGAGCGGAGGGGTCAAATTTATTTCTGGGAATGGAGCCGCTTCTAAAACAATCTTCTGCAATGTATTAATGAATTATGCAGAATGTCTCCCGTCTTTTCACTAAATATTCTGTGTACAGGACGCTGCCGCGCGCAATTAATATTTCTCGGCTGAAAATATTTTTCATTAATTTTATACAAGTCAGAATGTGAAATAATAAGCGCGGCTGAAATAGTGAGAATGTTTTAGCGCAAATCATTCTAGGTATCTTTAAAAAAACAGCCGACTAATGCAGTATTATGTTTTATTACGTCATAAAATTATCTGCTAAAATTACGCTCATAAATGTAGCGAAATGTAAAGCGCGCGATTAGTTATGTTTTCTCAGATAAAAGTGATTAGCATAGCCATCAACATCTCCTCCAAGTGAAAGACTCGCCGCCGCCGCTCACCGCCCGACGCTGAGAAATATCTTCTATCAATTCTGCAGTTAAATGCCGCAGTCTGTAACATTGCAAGAAAGGAAAGAAAATCCCCAAAACAATGAACCTGGTCACTACCGTGTTGTTGATTATAGGGGTGACCTCATCCCCAAATATGTATCCCCTGTTACTAATCTATTACAGTTGTCACAGCCCCGCCCCCTGCTGCTGAGATCACTGATATAATAGTAATATAATGATCAGACATGAGATCCGCACACCTTATACTACAGTACAGATATTCATCTATTACTACTGACACCAGTCTGTATATCATGTCTGAGAAGTTGTCACAGCTCCGCCCCCTGTTAATGACATCACTGATGTAATATAATGATATGATCAGACATGAGATCACACACCTTATATTACAGTACAGCTATTCCTCTATTACTACTGACAACCAGCCTGTATATCATGTCTGATAGGTTATCACAGCTCCGCCCCTTGTTAATGACATCACTGATATAATAGTAATATACTCATACAGTCCTCATATTAGGGTTGGGTAGATAATTAACGTAAATTTACTAACTGTATTGTTCATATAATAGTGCCCTTTATTGCTCTTATAACCAGGGCTGCAGAGTTGGTAGGTCAAACTCCCCGACTCTGATTCTTCTATTTTTCCACAGTCTGACTACGACTACACCTCTTGCTCTGATTTTGACCTCTTCATCAATGGCTGCCATGGTCAGACAGGAGTACTAAAGAGAATCTAATTCAGGAAAAAACCTAGTTAGGCCCGGTTCACATCTGTGTTTGGTAATCTGTTCGTGGGGTCTGCTTGGGGACCCCCTGAATGGAACACCGAACGCAATAAAAAGCGGTGAGCATTGAAAGCACACAGACCCCATAGACTATGATAGGGTCCGTGTGTTTTCCGGAACATGCGGAGAGAAAAGTACTTCAAAAACTACTTTCCTCTCCACATGACTTGTGCGGACACCACGTGGAAAACACATGGACCCTATCAATAGTCTATGGGGTCTGTTTGCTTTCATTGCTCACCACTTTTTAATTTGTTTGGTATTCCGGTTGGGGGGTCCACACCAAACTCCCTGAACGGAATACCGATCGCAGATGTGAACTAGGCCTTACTGATTCCTATGAAAGCCAAAATGTAACAAACTATACATCTAATTAATTATATAATGGAAATAAATCTATAATATAATTAAAAATAATTATTTTATTTTGAAGCCGGAGTCATCATTAGTAACTTTTTTCCAATTCACGACTTCACCCAAAATCCAACTCCGACTCCACTACCCTGCTTATAACAGTGCCTGCAGGGCTCATGTAGTGCTATATTGTACCCAAACCACCCTACAGTGCTGAGCAGGCCCCACATAATACTGGTGGGGGTGAAGGTTTGATGTCTCTCCCTACTTCCATGACATGACTGAATATAAGATGCCTGCTTTCTGGTTGCTGCTGTGCGGGCTCTATGTAGTGTCAGCCCCAAGATGGAGCAGGCCCTGGGGTAATTGCCCCATTCACCCCTCCCCTAAATTGTCCCTTGTGACACGCAGGGCGCAGATTGCGCAGCTTTTTACGGCAAGCAGGGCTCTCTTGCAGCTGTGTAATAATTGTAGCATGCGAGCAGCACATTCTTCGCAGCCAGTCCGGGGTAATGAGTCAGCACCTGACGTGCACAGTCTGGCGGCTCGCTTACACTCTGACAGTCTGGATTTTCCAGCTCCAGTTAAATAATATTGTTCCAGCGAGCGCTCGCAGCAGTGTTTACACAGAGAATAATACAAGTGTTGACCTATCTTGACCAATAGACCATTACTTATTATCCTGAGCACAAACACCTTCCATCCTGTACTAATATTATGGCAGTTAACTAAAACAGCGCACTTAAAACGACATCATAATTCTGCTCTATAACCTAAGAGCCGGCGTCCTGGCCAGGGATGCCTGGAAAATGTTCAACATTCTGCAGGGTAAGAGAAAGGAGCAGGCGGCGGCAGCGCTGTACTCCGCGGCTCATAAGTGGCTCATTAAATGCCTGAAATAATACAGAGATGGCAACACGAAGGATGAACAAGGCCGAAGGCTTCATACAATGTGACATTCAGCACAGCTCAGGACCAGGCCAGGGACTTAGTAAAAAAGACTTCACTTACAAATGAAAATAATCCCGCATGCCTCGCTCTTAAGGGGGCACTTATATATTAGCCAAATGGTAGAACCCAGTATAAGTCACCAGAGACTGATACCTTGATAAGAAAACAACGACTAAACCTTTTATGTCCCCAGCAGTGTGTCCAGTTATCTTACTGTAAGAGAGATCATCGCTGCTGCTAGTGCTGAGACTTCTTGCTGGGAGAGAGGGAGGAGGAAGCTGCTTTATTTCTAGCCTGTACCCCAGTTGTCAGCGTGTCATTATCCTGTACCCCAAGTGTCAGCGTGTCACTATCGTATATCCCAAGTGTCAGCGTGTCACTATCGTATACCCCAAGTGTCAGCGTGTCACTATCGTATATCCCAAGTGTCAGCGTGTCACTATCGTATACCCCAAGTGTCAGCGTGTCACTATCGTATACCCCAAGTGTCAGCCTGTCACGATCGTATACCCCAAGTGTCAGCGTGTCACGATCGTATACCCCAAGTGTCAGCGTGTCACTATCGTATATCCCAAGTGTCAGCGTGTCACGATCGTATACCCCAAGTGTCAGCGTGTCACTATCGTATACCCCAAGTGTCAGCGTGTCACTATCGTATACCCCAAGTGTCAGCGTGTCACTATCGTATACCCCAAGTGTCAGCGTGTCACTATCGTATACCCCAAGTGTCAGCGTGTCACTATCGTATACCCCAAGTGTCAGCGTGTCACTATCGTATGCCCCAAGTGTCAGCGTGTCACTATCGTATACCCCAAGTGTCAGCGTTAGAGATGAGCGAACAGTGTTCTATCGAACTCATGTTCGATCGGATATTAGGCTGTTCGGCATGTTCGAATCGAATCGAACACCGCGTGGTAAAGTGCGCCATTACTCGATTCCCCTCCCACCTTCCCTGGCGCCTTTTTTGCTCCAATAACAGCGCTGGGTAGGTGGGACAGGAACTACGACACCGGTGACGTTGAAAAAAGTAGGCAAAACCCATTGGCTGCCGAAAACATGTGACCTCTAATTTAAAAGAACAGCGACGCCCAGCTTCGCGTCATTCTGAGCTTGCAATTCACCGAGGACGGAGGTTTCCGTCCAGCTAGCTAGGGCTTAGATTCTGGGTAGGCAGGGACAGGCTAGGATAGGAAGGAGAAGACAACCAACAGCTCTTGTAAGAGCTAAATTCCAGGGAGAAGCTTGTCAGTGTAACGTGGCACTGACGGGCTCAATCGCCGCAACCCAGCTTTCCCAGGATCCTGAATGGAATACACTGTCAGTGTATTCCCGTATACCCGATATATACCCCGATACCCGTTCCAACGGTGTGCCCCCCCACCTTCACCCCAGAAATACCCTGCAAGTCCCCTAGCAATAGAATTGGGGCTATATACACCCACAATTTTTACTACTGGTATACAGTGCCATTGTCTGACTGGGAATTCAAAGAATATATTGGGAATACAAATACCCTCATTTCTTGCTACTGCCATATAGTGCCAGTTTCTGACTGGTAATTCAAAGAATATATTGGGGTTACGTGCACCCACAATTTTTACTACTGGTATACAGTGCCATTGTCTGACTGGGAATTCAAAGAATATATTGGGAATACAAATACCCTCATTTCTTGCTACTGCCATATAGTGCCAGTGTCTGACTGGGAATTCAAAGAATATATTGGGGTTACGTGCACCCACAATTTTTACTACTGGTATACAGTGCCATTGTCTGACTGGGAATTCAAAGAGTATATTGGGAATACAAATACCCTCATTTCTTGCTACTGCCATATAGTGCCAGTTTCTGACTGGGAATTCAAAGAATATATTGGGGTTACGTGCACCCACAATTTTTACTACTGGTATACAGTGCCATTGTCTGACTGGGAATTCAAAGAATATATTGGGGTTATAAATACCCTCATTTCTTGCTACTGCCATATAGTGCCAGTTTCTGACTGGTAATTCAAAGAATATATTGGGGTTACGTGCACCCACAATTTTTACTACTGGTATACAGTGCCATTGTCTGACTGGGAATTCAAAGAGTATATTGGGAATACAAATACCCTCATTTCTTGCTACTGCCATATAGTGCCAGTGTCTGACTGGGAATTCAAAGAATATATTGGGGTTACGTGCACCCACAATTTTTACTACTGGTATACAGTGCCATTGTCTGACTGGGAATTCAAAGAGTATATTGGGAATACAAATACCCTCATTTCTTGCTACTGCCATATAGTGCCAGTTTCTGACTGGGAATTCAAAGAATATATTGGGGTTACGTGCACCCACAATTTTTACTACTGGTATACAGTGCCATTGTCTGACTGGGAATTCAAAGAATATATTGGGGTTATAAATACCCTCATTTCTTGCTACTGCCATATAGTGCCAGTTTCTGACTGGGAATTCAAAGAATATATTGGGGTTACGTGCACCCACAATTTTTACTACTGGTATACAGTGCCATTGTCTGACTGGGAATTCAAAGAATATATTGGGGTTATAAATACCCTCATTTCTTGCTACTGCCATATAGTGCCAGTTTCTGACTGGTAATTCAAAGAATATATTGGGGTTACGTGCACCCACAATTTTTACTACTGGTATACAGTGCCATTGTCTGACTGGGAATTCAAAGAGTATATTGGGAATACAAATACCCTCATTTCTTGCTACTGCCATATAGTGCCAGTTTCTGACTGGGAATTCAAAGAATATATTGGGGTTACGTGCACCCACAATTTTTACTACTGGTATACAGTGCCAATTTCTAACTAGGAATTCAAAATGCGCAAGGCTCCCGGAAAGGGACGTGGACGAGGCCGTGGGCGAGGTCGGGGGAATGGTTCTGGGGAGCAAGGTAGCAGTGAAGCCACAGGGCGTCCCGTGCCTACTCCTGTGGGGCAGCAAGCATTGCGCCACTCCACAGTGCCAGGGTTGCTTGCCACATTAACTAAACTGCAGGGTACAAACCTTAGTAGGCCCGAGAACCAGGAACAGGTCTTGCAATGGCTGTCAGAGAACGCTTACAGCACATTGTCCAGCAGCCAGTCAGACTCTGCCTCCTCTCCTCCTATTACCCAACAGTCTTGTCTTCCTTCCTCCCAAAATTCCGAAGCTTTACAGAACAATAACCCAAACTGTCCCTGCTCCCCAGAGCTGTTCTCCGCTCCTTTCATTGTCCCTCAACCTGCCTCTCCACGTCACGATTCCACGAACCTAACAGAGGAGCATCTGTATCCAGATGCTCAAACACTAGAGTCTCCTCCATCTCCGTTCGATTTGGTGGTGGATGACCAGCAACCCACCCTCATCGACGATGATGTGACGCAGTTGCCGTCAGGGCATCCAGTTGACCGGCGCATTGTGCGGGAGGAGGAGATGAGACAGGAGTTGGAAGAGGAAGTGGTGGATGATGAGGACACTGACCCGACCTGGACAGGGGGGATGTCAAGCGGGGAAAGTAGTGTGGATGTTGAGGCAGGTGCAGCACCAAAAAGGGTAGCTAGAGGCAGAGGCAGAGGTCAGCAGCTTAGGCGAAGCCAGGCCACACCCGGAATCTCCCAAGATGTTCCAGTTCGTACCCAGCCCCGAAAAACTCCCACCTCGAGGGCACGTTTCTCGAAGGTGTGGAGTTTTTTCAAGGAATGCGCCGAGGACAGATATAGTGTTGTCTGCACAATTTGCCTCTCGAAATTGATTAGGGGCTCTGAGAAGAGCAACCTGTCCACCACTTCAATGCGCCGTCATTTGGAATCCAAGCACTGGAATCAGTGGCAGGCAGCAACGGCAGGACAAAGGCCGACTGCCGTTCACGCCACTGCCACTGCCTCTGCCTCTGCCTCTGCCACTGCCACTGCTGACTGTGCTGGCGATGCACTCCAGAGGACGAGCCAGGACACCACTTCATCTGCCTCCGCCACTTTGTTGACTTCTACCTCATCCTCCCCTGGTCCTGTCTTATCTCCTTCTCCTGCACCATCAAAGGCACCATCAGGCGTTTCTTTACAACAACCCACCATCTCTCAGACATTGGAGCGGCGGCAGAAATACACTGCTAACCACCCACACGCGCAAGCCTTGAACGCCAACATCGCTAAACTGCTGGCCCAGGAGATGTTGGCGTTCCGGCTTGTTGAAACTCCCGCCTTCCTGGACCTGATGGCAACTGCGGCACCTCGCTATGCCGTCCCTAGCCGTCACTACTTCTCCCGGTGTGCCGTCCCCGCCTTGCACCAGCACGTGTCACTCAACATCAGGCGGGCCCTTAGTTCCGCGCTTTGCACAAAGGTCCACTTGACCACCGACGCGTGGACAAGTGCATGCGGACAGGGACGCTACATTTCACTGACGGCACACTGGGTGAATGTAGTTGAGGCTGGGACTGCTTCCCAAACTGGCCCGGTGTACCTCGTCTCCCCGCCTAACATTCCTGGCAGGGACACGAGAAGAACACCCCCCTCCTCCTCCTCCTCTACCGCCTCCTCCTCCGCCACCGCCTCCTCCTCCGCCACCGCCTCCTCCTCCGCTGTTAGATTGACCCCAGCTACGAGTTGGAAACGTTGCAGCACTGGCGTTGGTAGACGTCAGCAGGCTGTGCTGAAGCTGATCAGCTTGGGGGACAGACAGCACACTGCCTCCGAGGTGAGGGATGCCCTCCTCGATGAGACGGCAATATGGTTTGAGCCGCTGCACCTGGGCCCAGGCATGGTCGTTTGTGATAACGGCCGGAACCTGGTAGCAGCTCTGGAGCTTGCCGGACTCCAACATGTTCCATGCCTGGCCCACGTCTTCAACCTAGTGGTGCAACGTTTCCTAAAGAGCTACCCCAATGTTCCAGAGCTACTGGTGAAAGTGCGGCGCATGTGCGCCCACTTTCGCAAGTCGACAGTAGCCGCTGCTAGCTTAAAATCTCTCCAGCAACGCCTGCATGTGCCACAACACCGGCTTTTGTGCGACGTCCCCACACGCTGGAACTCAACGTTTCAGATGTTGAATAGAGTGGTTGAGCAGCAGAGACCTTTGATGGAATACCAGCTACAAAACCCTAGGGTGCCACAAAGTCAGCTGCCTCAGTTTCACATCCATGAGTGGCCATGGATGAGAGACCTTTGTGACATCCTACGGGTCTTTGAGGAGTCCACAAGGAGGGTGAGCTCTGAGGATGCGATGGTGAGCCTTACAATCCCGCTCTTGTGTGTTCTGAGAGAATCCCTGATTGACATCAGGGATAACTCAGATCACACAGAGGAGTTAGGGATAGCATCCGATCCGTCACAGCTGGAGAGTAGGTCCACACATCTGTCCGCTTCACTGCGTTTAATGGAGGAGGAGGAGGAGGAGGAGGAGGAAGAAGAGTTGTCCGATGATGTGATGGTGATACAGGAGGCTTCCGGGCAACTTCGAATCGTCCCATTGTTGCAGCGCGGATGGGTAGACATGGAGGATGAGGAGGAAATGGAGATTGAACTTTCCGGTGGGGCCAGAGGAGTCATGCCAACTAACACTGTGGCAGACATGGCTGAGTTCATGTTGGGGTGCTTTACAACCGACAAGCGTATTGTCAAAATCATGGAGGACAACCAGTACTGGATCTTTGCTATCCTTGACCCCCGGTATAAAAACAACATCTCGTCTTTTATTCCGGTAGAGGGGAGGGCCAATCGCATCAATGCTTGCCACAGGCAATTGGTGCAGAATATGATGGAGATGTTTCCAGCATGTGACGTTGGCGGCAGGGAGGGCAGTTCCTCCAGTAGGCAACCAAGTTCTCACCGGTCCACACAAACGAGGGGCACACTGTCTAAGGTCTGGGACACCTTGATGGCACCCCCTCGCCAAAGTGCCGCCACGGAGGGTCCTAGTGTCACCAGGCGTGAGAAGTATAGGCGCATGTTGCGGGAATACCTTTCCGACCACAGCCCTGTCCTCTCCGACCCCTCTGCGCCCTACACGTATTGGGTGTCGAAGTTGGACCTGTGGCTTGAACTTGCCCTATATGCCTTGGAGGTGCTGTCCTGTCCTGCCGCCAGCGTCCTATCTGAGAGGGTGTTCAGTGCAGCCGGTGGCATCATCACTGACAAGCGCACCCGTCTGTCAGCTGAGAGTGCCGACCGGCTCACTTTGATAAAAATGAACCACCACTGGGTAGAGCCGTCATTTTTGTGCCCACCTGTGTAAAGCACCCCAACATGAAACTCCATGTCTGTACTCAACCTCTCCAATTCCTCCGCATCCTCATACTCATCCACCATAAGCGTTGCACAATTCTGCTAATACTAGGCTCCCTCCACCCTGATTTCCCCCAACTCTGCTGGTTAGAGGCTCCCTCCACCATGAATTTGCCCAAACTGGGCTGTTTAGAGGCTCCCTCCACCATGAATTGGTCCAAACTGGGGTGGTTAGAGGCTCCCTCCACCATGAATTGGTCCAAACTGGGGTGGTTAGAGGCTCCCTCCACCATTAATTGGTCCAAACTGGGCTGGTTAGAGGCTCCCTCCACAATTAATTGGTCCAAACTGGGCTAATTAGAGGCTCCCTCCACCATGAATTGGTCCAAACTGGGTTTTTTAGAGGCTCCCTCCACCATTAATTGGTCCAAACTGGGCTGGTTAGAGGCTCCCTCCACAATTAATTGGTCCAAACTGGGCTAATTAGAGGCTCCCTCCACCATGAATTGGTCCAAACTGGGTTTTTTAGAGGCTCCCTCCACCATGAATTTGCCCAAACTGGGCTGTTTAGAGGCTCCCTCCACCATGAATTGGTCCAAACTGGGCTGGTTAGAGGCTCCCTCCACCATGAATTTCCCAAAACTTGGCTGTTTAGAGGCTCCCTCCACCATGAATTTGCCCAAACTGGGCTGTTTAGAGGCTCCCTCCACCATTAATTGGTCCAAACTGGGCTGGTTAGAGGCTCCCTCCACCATGAATTTGCCCAAACTGGGGTGGTTAGAGGCTCCCTCCACCATTAATTGGTCCAAACTGGGCTGGTTAGAGGCTCCCTCCACCATGAATTTCCCAAAACTTGGCTGTTTAGAGGCTCCCTCCACCATTAATTGGTCCAAACTGGGCTGGTTAGAGGCTCCCTCCACCATGAATTTGCCCAAACTGGGCTGTTTAGAGGCTCCCTCCACCATTAATTGGTCCAAACTGGGCTGGTTAGAGGCTCCCTCCACCATGAATTTGCCCAAACTGGGCTGTTTAGAGGCTCCCTCCACCATGAATTGGTCCAAACTGGGGTGGTTAGAGGCTCCCTCCACCATGAATTGGTCCAAACTGGGGTGGTTAGAGGCTCCCTCCACCATTAATTGGTCCAAACTGGGCTGGTTAGAGGCTCCCTCCACAATTAATTGGTCCAAACTGGGCTAATTAGAGGCTCCCTCCACCATGAATTGGTCCAAACTGGGTTTTTTAGAGGCTCCCTCCACCATTAATTGGTCCAAACTGGGCTGGTTAGAGGCTCCCTCCACAATTAATTGGTCCAAACTGGGCTAATTAGAGGCTCCCTCCACCATGAATTGGTCCAAACTGGGTTTTTTAGAGGCTCCCTCCACCATGAATTTGCCCAAACTGGGCTGTTTAGAGGCTCCCTCCACCATGAATTGGTCCAAACTGGGCTGGTTAGAGGCTCCCTCCACCATGAATTTCCCAAAACTTGGCTGTTTAGAGGCTCCCTCCACCATTAATTGGTCCAAACTGGGCTGGTTAGAGGCTCCCTCCACCATTAATTGGTCCAAACTGGGCTGGTTAGAGGCTCCCTCCACCATTAATTGGTCCAAACTGGGCTGGTTAGAGGCTCCCTCCACCATGAATTTCCCAAAACTTGGCTGTTTAGAGGCTCCCTCCACCATTAATTGGTCCAAACTGGGCTGGTTAGAGGCTCCCTCCACCATGAATTTGCCCAAACTGGGCTGTTTAGAGGCTCCCTCCACCATGAATTTGCCCAAACTGGGCTGTTTAGAGGCTCCCTCCACCATGAATTGGTCCAAACTGGGCTGGTTAGAGGCTCCCTCCACCATGAATTTCCCAAAACTTGGCTGTTTAGAGGCTCCCTCCACCATTAATTGGTCCAAACTGGGCTGGTTAGAGGCTCCCTCCACCATGAATTGGTCCAAACTGGGGTGGTTAGAGGCTCCCTCCACCATTAATTGGTCCAAACTGGGCTGGTTAGAGGCTCCCTCCACAATTAATTGGTCCAAACTGGGCTAATTAGAGGCTCCCTCCACCATGAATTGGTCCAAACTGGGTTTTTTAGAGGCTCCCTCCACCATGAATTTGCCCAAACTGGGCTGTTTAGAGGCTCCCTCCACCATGAATTGGTCCAAACTGGGCTGGTTAGAGGCTCCCTCCACCATGAATTTCCCAAAACTTGGCTGTTTAGAGGCTCCCTCCACCATTAATTGGTCCAAACTGGGCTGGTTAGAGGCTCCCTCCACCATTAATTGGTCCAAACTGGGCTGGTTAGAGGCTCCCTCCACCATGAATTTGCCCAAACTGGGCTGGTTAGAGGCTCCCTCCACCATGAATTTCCCAAAACTTGGCTGTTTAGAGGCTCCCTCCACCATTAATTGGTCCAAACTGGGCTGGTTAGAGGCTCCCTCCACCATGAATTTGCCCAAACTGGGGTGGTTAGAGGCTCCCTCCACCATTAATTGGTCCAAACTGGGCTGGTTAGAGGCTCCCTCCACAATTAATTGGTCCAAACTGGGCTAATTAGAGGCTCCCTCCACCATGAATTGGTCCAAACTGGGTTTTTTAGAGGCTCCCTCCACCATGAATTTGCCCAAACTGGGCTGTTTAGAGGCTCCCTCCACCATGAATTGGTCCAAACTGGGCTGGTTAGAGGCTCCCTCCACCATGAATTTCCCAAAACTTGGCTGTTTAGAGGCTCCCTCCACCATTAATTGGTCCAAACTGGGCTGGTTAGAGGCTCCCTCCACCATTAATTGGTCCAAACTGGGCTGGTTAGAGGCTCCCTCCACC
Source organism: Leptodactylus fuscus (assembly GCF_031893055.1). Lineage (NCBI taxonomy): Eukaryota > Metazoa > Chordata > Amphibia > Anura > Leptodactylidae > Leptodactylus > Leptodactylus fuscus. The sequence continues at coordinate 9,484,667 of NC_134271.1, read as the reverse complement.
ATTAATTGGTCCAAACTGGGCTGGTTAGAGGCTCCCTCCACCATTAATTGGTCCAAACTGGGCTGTTTAGAGGCTCCCTCCACCATTAATTGGTCCAAACTGGGCTGGTTAGAGGCTCCCTCCACCATGAATTTGCCCAAACTGGGCTGTTTAGAGGCTCCCTCCACCATGAATTGGTCCAAACTGGGCTGGTTAGAGGCTCCCTCCACCATGAATTTCCCAAAACTTGGCTGTTTAGAGGCTCCCTCCACCATTAATTGGTCCAAACTGGGCTGGTTAGAGGCTCCCTCCACCATGAATTGGTCCAAACTGGGGTTTTTAGAGGCTCCCTCCACCATGAATTGGTCCAAACTGGGGTTTTTAGAGTCTCCCTCCACCATGAATTGGTCCAAACTGGGGTTTTTAGAGTCTCCCTCCACCATGAATTGGTCCAAACTGGGGTTTTTAGAGGCTCCCTCCACCATGAATTTGCCCAAACTCTGCTGGTTAGAGGCTCAATCCACCCTGATTTTCAAAACAAATGTTGGTGCCAACCTCAACTTACTACAAGGGCCAAATTCACTGCTGGTGACAAGCTCTCCTCACTGCAAGTGCCAAATACACATGTTTCAAGGTGTTTTCCTACTGTCAGAGAGGTGGTATTGAGTGTGTAAAGTGTGTAGTTGTTAGGCTGTGATGTTGGGGTAATAGAGGGTCTTTGGTGTGTTAGATGCCCCCAGACATGCTTCCCCTGCTGTCCCAGTGTCATTCCAGAGGTGTTGGCATCATTTCCTGGGGTGTCATAGTGGACTTGGTGACCCTCCAGACACGGATTTGGGTTTCCCCCTTAACGAGTATCTGTTCCCCATAGACTATAATGGGGTTCGAAACCCGTTCGAACACACGAACATTGAGCGGCTGTTCGAATCGAATTTCGAACCTCGAACATTTTAGTGTTCGCTCATCTCTAGTCAGCGTGTCACTATCGTATACCCCAAGTGTCATTGTTGTACCTTTTTTCTTTTACACTGATTCATTCATCCACATGCAGCCAAAAGTGTATTGTTAAACCTAACCTAAAATGTTGGGGGTTTGTCACCCTGAAGCCACTATTAAGCTCTGGGGTTTCTTTTAGACCCCAAAATATAGTAATTGGAGGCCCAACAATTGTGCTCCTCTTCTGACTCTAACTTCTCTATTTTCATGACTCCAACCTTCATAAATGGTCGACCGCATCCTCTAATCCAGGTATAAGGAAATGATTGAATTCCTATAAATTATGTCACAAATTATACATCTAATTAAACAATATTAATAATTGTACAATATAATATAGAATAATTCAGCATTTTAATCTGAAGTTTAACTTTTTTTCTAATTCTGACTATACGACTGCACAGCCCTGGGGCTTCCTCCTCTCGCAGGGTCACCTTCTATATTATGGTAACTTGGACACATTGTGACAAATCTACTAATGTGTCAGATTTCTTATCTTAGGTATCTGATCCTGGACAATAAATATGTTTTCTAGTCTAACTTCACACCTATTAATTGACTCAATGGTTAGCATTGTTGCCGTGTTGGAGTCTTGGGTTCCAAGGATGATGTCAGCCAGGAGTTTCTATGTTTTCTCAGTGTTTGGTGGGTTTCACACTCCAATGGGCTGCTGATAGAGAGCTTAGATTATGGGACAGCGGTGGCAATATCTGTACCACGCTACGGAATATGATGGCACTATATGTGTCTGGATCACTTACCTCCCTATTGTTTTTTCACCTTCAGTTTTCTTGCTTTGGGTGATATTTTAGGGTATTTAGGACCAGTTTTCCTGTTACAAAATATTTAGCTTCCATTCGTCACCCCAGAACTGACTATTAGTATAAGGCTGAGGCCCCACATCGTGGAAACGGACAGATTTTGTTGCGTTTTTTTTAAGGCCAAGCTAAGAATAGCTTCAAAAGGAAATGAAAATATATAGGACGCTCTTATACTTCTACATTTTGCTCAATCTACTCCTGGCCTTGGCTCAAAAAACTCAACAAAAAAAATCTGTGTTTCCACAACGACAACGTAAGTCCTCAGCCTAAGAATATGCAAATACGTCTTATCTGAAAAAGGAAAACTTGCTCTAGCGCCACTTTATAGAAGATAGATATGATAGAACAATGCCTGGTTTCCCATATATCTAGTTACATGATCTGGGATTAAAGCCAAGCCAGTATATCTCCTCCAATAGGAAAAGAGACCTTAGCGGGGCATGTGCGGTCATAATGCCATGTACCCCAGAAAGTGGCAATCTCCTTACTGACACCACTTCTATAACCAACTTCTCACTATCTACAGATGGGTCCTTCTTCATTTTGCATGGAGATACTCTGCCTTGGATTTATTCCCAGATGATGCTTCTAGGTTTCAAGAAAACCAGGCATTGATTTATAGAGGGTTTCCAATAGGTGGCGCTAGAGCGCATTTTCCATTTTTCAACTAAGAATATGCAAATATATCCTTTTCTTAGAATTCTTAGCAGATCATGTATGGTCTATGGGACCGTGTATATTGAAAGGTGGCCTGAAAAGTCAATCTCCTTAAAGGGATTTTCTGGTGCCAAATTTATAGGCTAGATCATTAGTATGTAGTCCATGGTGGTCCAAGACCTGAAACCTGCATGCAACAGCTGTTCCGGCATCCTCTAGGTGTGTACAGGAGTGATCCTGCAATCCTCATGAACCACCGCTATATAGTAGTCGGGATTACTGCATCGCTCCTATTACTTAAATAGGAACAACATGCACACACAGCCTGTCCACTGCTGCAGCTTCGTGTCTGGACCCATGCACATCACATACTGATAACCGATCCTGTATGAAAACTCCATTTGGGGCTGCAAAAACCCTTTAAGGCTTAGGCCCCACGGGACATTCCCTGGCTCTAAAGCGCTGTGGGAAAAACCGCAGCGGGAACGCATCGTGGTTCTTCCTGCATCGCTTTGAACAGAAACTTCACGGAGTTTTCCTCCTGTTACTATCATATCTACGGGAATGCCATCAGTGTTTCCGTAGATATAATTCACATGCTGTGGTTTTAACCGCGAAGTGGGTATGGGATTCGCACAAATCCTATCCATTTTGCATGTACTGTATAACGCCATGATTTTTCTTGCGGCATTTAAACTGCGGCCAAATCGTGGCATTTCCGGCCTTAAGGAGATACAGTAACCTTTCTGACCAGTGTAAGATGTCTCAGCATTACATATGCCAGGCGTAAGACTTAAGGCCCTTGAGCCCCCTGTGCCGCAGACCCCAGCGCTGCCTTCTGCACACTCGTATAACCTATAACATACCAGACGGACACCATTATCGTAAAACAAAATGTATCTTTAATCAGTAAGTGTCAACATCAGTACAAAAGATGGAGTGGCGGTGAATCGATTAGGGTCGGAGGGACAGTCTTGAGGTAAATTAGCATAAATAGGTCATTTTACAGTCTCTTCCTTACGGTTAGCGTTTTCCCTAACATCGCATGTTAAACATATTACAGTGAGCACTTTGTGCGCTGCGGAGGGGGAGTGGGGGCCGAGTCTCTGATGGTCCATGCTCCGAGCCATGAGTCAAAGTCAATCGTGTTACCTCACGTCAATACTGCACAAAAGGAGTCAAAGCAAGAGCTGGGATCATCGTTCTGAGCAGGTTTTATTGAGTTTTCGTCTTTTTTTTTTTTTTAATTTTTATTTTTTTACCCTTAGCAAACAGGTAATTGTACCGAGAGGAGACTGTGAGACACAAGTGATGGCAACTTCTTAAAGTTCAGTTAAAAACTTTACACTGGACTGTACAGAATTTTTTTTTTTTTTGATAAACTATTTACATTTTCAGACTTTTAAAACATATTCAAAGCAGCAATAGACACAAGTTTTCTGTTCATTTTTTTTTTTTTTGTTCTATTTCCTCGAAACGCCCCAATAATCCAAAGCCGTTGGCTTGCGAGGGTACCGCTATCTTACAAAGAACTCAAAAACATTAAGAAAAAAAAATAAAAAATCGCAAGCGGGAGTTTTTCGAGGTACCCTCCCCCTTTCCCGGCAAGATATTGAGACACAAGCTTTAGATCGTCCCAACAGCCCGATCTAGAACTTTTTTTGCTTCCAGAGAGCAGCGAGCATGTCAGTCCAGCATGTCAGTGAATTGTGCTGATTAAATTAACATAAAAGATACAACCTCACAATATACATCACAAACAACGTACAACATCATGGCGGAGGAAGGGTTACATCGCCTACAAGCCTCGGATATGACAATACAATGATGTAAGAACAGAAATGCTAAGCCAGTTTTATTCTTTATTTTGCTATAAATCGCGGGGGATACAATGTAAAAAAAAAAAAAAAAAAAATTGCAATTTTTTTTTTCTCCTTTAACTTAAAAGACAAAACATTAAAAATAAAATAATAAAAAAAAAAGCATCAGACAAATCGACACAAGGAAGACGAACAGACAATGCACACTCGCCGGTCTGCAATGTGCAGCATACAGGCAGCTTTTTTTTTTAAATGTATTTGCACGTATCCCATTATGTGTGAGCGTCATGACCCCCCCACCCTCCCCCGGCTCACAGTCCTTAGCCAAGCAGAGCTTAAATTAAATATTTCCGTTTCCGCCGCAAATTTTCCTTTTGCGTCTCTCATAAACTTTTTACTTATTCTATAGAATACTATTCTGCGTTTGACACGCAGCTTAAAAAAAAAACAACAAAAAATAAAATAAATGTGTCTACAGCAATTAAAACATTGTGTACGTCCAAGAGATGAGCTTGAAATATCCGTCTATAAAAATGATACACGGGGGGAGGGGGGGGACTATCAAAAAATTCTTCTACAGCTTCGTATAAAATACAACATAAACCACTTTACAAAACGAGGAGGAGATGGGGGGGAGGGGGTGAAAAGAAGAAGGTAAGAACTGAAATGTAACAAGTGCTTTTGTAAACTGAGGTCAGCCCGCGTAAACCACGCAGGGTGCCGTGGCGTCTCACGATCCTGGACAAGAAGCGCACAGTGACCTCAAACTTATTTCACATTCTAATCGAAAATTGTCTGAACCCTTCAATGTTGGAGGTTCCAAAAAAATGTAACTGAGTGTGAAACGCGTTGGACCTCGACAGCATTGAATTTACTGAAAGAACAAACCCGTCACTGTTAGCAACACGTATCAATGAGACATCTACAAGAACAATCCTCTGGGGGGCAGTGTCCGCGGGGTTGTGGTGTATGATGGGGATATGGTATAGGCCCCTTATATTGTTACCCATAGCTATTCTATCATCGGGTGGGAATACAATGTCTGTGTTACTCCTTCCTCGACATCTCCGCACTTTGGGGGTTCTCAGACTTTACAATTTTAATTTCTCTCCTATAGGGCTGTGGAGTTGTAGTCGTGGTTGTGTAGTCGTGATTTGTGTAGTCGTGATTTGTGTAGTTGTGGTTGTGTAGTCGTGACTTGTGTAGTCGTGATTTGTGTAGTCGTGATTTGTGTAGTCGTGATTTGTGTAGTCGTGGTTGTGTAGTCATGACTTGTGTAGTCGTGGTTGTGTAGTCGTGATTTGTGTAGTCGTGGTCGTGTGGGCGTGTAGTCGCGGTCGTGTAGTCATGGTTGTGTAGTTGTCGTTGGTACCAATGATTATTATTATTATACAATTTACATACATTTATTATACAACTTTTCTCCTTCTGACTGACCGTCAGTCAAAGTCTGAGCAGGAGTCGGAGTTGTTTTTTTTTTTGGCTTACCGACTCCACAGCCCTGTCCTCCAAAACTATAGAGAGTCAAAGCAGTCCCTGACAACCTGGTAGGATGCGTGTGGCTGGGAAGTTGTCACTCAATCATATTACTAGTTCGTACCACAAAGCCAGATCTATTCAGTCCTCAAAATCACAGCAGTATCTCACTATAGACCTACATGGCGGTCATACAGAACGTGCTAGAAAGATCCAACAGTTTACATCTAAATCTAGAGCTGTACATCCAGAGCTGCATTCACAGTTCTGCCGGTTGCTGCTTGGAAACTGTTACCAGTTTACATTCTCCCCTTCCCAGTCTCATATGTGACCTCATACTCTAGTCACATCCAGAGCTGCATTGACAGGAGTCATTGTAGTGTGCTGTAAGCTCTTAGGATACAGGATCTGCCGTTGCGTTATACAGCACATGGAGGGTTGTATAGCAGTCTGAGTCTGCGGGAAATAAACTACAACAGTGCATTCTGGGATCTGAGCAATTGGGGATGGAGCAAAGAGTAAAACTGGGAAGACTTAAAGTCCTGGGGTCAGAGGTCAATGCGCCTTGGACCCTGAGGGGTCCCTCTACCACATAAAATATATCGCTATTCTAAATGACACAAGGAGCCCATTACAGATTCTGCATTAGGGCCCCGGAGCTTCACGTTACACCTCTGCCCAGATGTACAATGCTGCGGGTCATAGCTGCCTCATCATAGGACGAAGCCAGGCCCCAAATCGACACGTATGCGCTCCGCTCTACAAGAACATCCATCGTAAACCATCACATAATATTCTCACCGCCCCCATTACTCCGCCGCACCTTTCTCTGCAGGACTGTGGATTCATCCGTCACAAAGACCAATCTCCCGACTATTTCTAAATCCTAAAACCTAACCCAGTAAAGTGCAAGTCTCCGCACAGTGGATGATCTGCAGATCACGTGTCACCTGCATTGTGTCTTGTTCTAGATACAAGTACCGTACAGTGCGAGAACAGACGCCTGCAATTCCCTGGCTGGAAATGTATTGCTAAGTACCATACGTAGTAATAATAATACAGGACACCTCTGTCACTTCCCTCAGTACGCACACATTTCCTCCATGTCACCATCCTGCATTTAAAGGGGTTGTCTGTCCCCAAATTGACTTTCCATACTGCTGACCTATCTACAGGTTATACAGTATGTGATCTCTGGGGGTCCGAGACCTGGACCCCACACAGATCAGCTGTTCTAGAGGACGGGGAGCGTTTGCAGCACCGATCCTTTTCCAGATTAACCTGTGAATAGATCATAAATATGAAAAGTAAATTTGGGGATGGAGAACCCATTTAAGACTCGTGAAGCTTTTGTACCCTATGAGAATGAAGAAGCCGCTGTTATCATAACCTATAGATTACGTGACCACTAGGATTGTAACTTACCCCCCCACCGATACGTCACCGAGATTTGATCACCTGTAGGAACCTCCTTGTGCCAACCTAGATTAATGCAGAGACTGCGCTGAACTTAGGGGACTCCACAATGCACCCCTCATTCTGATGCGATGAGATGTAGCAGAGCTGAACTGGTAGCCAGTTGTGATATTACAGAGAATTAAACATACGTGACAAATTCTGCTCTGCTACATCTGTGCACGTTACAAAGTGACCATAAGGGCTCAGATACTGGGTGGTCCCATGGAAATCGGGGGACATTGTGGAGCAATTCTACATATTCATGGTAATGATGAGCTACAGGTTCGGCCTCGCTGCTAACACTGTGACAGATAGTTGTCCTCTACATCCATGACGGGCAACAAAACTACAGAGACAAATCGCTTCTCAGGGCTAAGTTTTTTGCTGGTGTACAGGCCGCTATTTCCCTGCTAAGCATGGTTGTCAGGGCAGAGATGTCGGAAGGGGATGGGTCGGAGTTAAACTGGCGATAAATAAAAGATGGTTTTGCTGATACAAGTTTTAGCCGGTATCGGCCAGTGCAATACTTCGCACAGGCCACAAGTGTTCAATGACACCGGGCACAAAATAAAAAGTCCTTTCTGGGAACATCCTATCAAAGATCTTTCATCCCGCTACTGGGTGAACATTTCAACCATGGCCGACTTTCTAAAGATTTCTTTCAAGTTCAAGTGGTTCAGTCCAAAGATTTGTATCGGCCGAACCGTAAGTGCTATTGTTATACTGTAGGGTCTCTTTAATAACTGGAGGTGAGGACCATAGTATACAGTTATACTCGCCTCAGCAGCATCTGGTGCTTTCTTGAGGTCCTCTTTTGGCCTCCTGGATCATTTCATGGATCCTGGGGACCACGGAGGCCTGTGAGCAGTCCTATGTGGCACGCGGATGTCATGAAACGTCAATGGAAACCTCAGGACATTGAGATACCCCAAGTGACCGCTGAGGCCCAATCACTGGCCGTATGAGTACTCTGGAGACCAGAAGAGGACCTGAGGGAGCACCGGATGCTGCGAGGACACCCATGAGAGATGCGGGATGACGAGTATAACTACTTAAGTTTCCGCACCTTCCCTGAACCTCCACTTCTTATACTCTGGGATCTGAAGAGAACCCAGGAATATAATAGCCATTCTGTGGATGACAAACAACAATAGTCTCAGGTTTGAGTTGGAAACTCTTGATCAAGTCCGTTGCGATGCAAACTGGTTCACTCATCTCTACATGTTTCTAGACAATAATCCGATCTCTTGGCTAAAACCATAATTTATTGTTAAGAGATTAATCTTAAAACTTGTTGTTTTGTTTTATGGGGAGCGTGAAACGCGTCATGTATGACTTTATATTGCAGCTGACACATTCTGACAGTATCAGATTACTAGAGATCGCCACGTGTATACGCCACGGTAGCGGTGTAGACTATCTGCACACGTGTCATAATGGTAACCTATGACGGCCATCCTATTCCTCTCTATGACCCGCTGCCCGCACCCGAATATCTCACCCGTCCTGCCATCACGGTACAACCAGGCCTAATATTATTCCCAGAACAACAAAGACTAATGTGAAGCAGATAGTAAAATCTATAAGTTAATGTACAGGAAGTCTCCAGTACCTGGAAAGACATCGTGACGCCTTATTTACATCATAATTACACAAGATGGAGGATGGGTCATAGACTCTCCAATTCTAATTCACGATTGTCGCTATTTTTTATTTTATTTTTTTACATTATTTTTTTAGCCAATATCGGCAATAAATAAGGAAATCAATACTTTTCAGAAAAAGAAAAAAAAAAAACCTATATTATTTGTATTCGAGTCAGTGCATATGATTGTTTGTCTGGTGATTGTGAGGTTTGTCTTGTACGGACACAAGGGCGGCGCCCTACTGGAGCTTCAACCAAAGCGTTCAAAGCCAGCAAAAGCGTCCTGCATAAATAAAAATGAAATAACTAGACATTAAAAAATATATCTATATATATAAGTGAGTCAGATCGGGCGACTGCGAGGCGAGCCCACACGAGTCTATAACAGGTGACGTTTGTTCATACAACAGCTTCACATTTGTCAGAAGTGATAAAAATACCATTTATATCCAGTGCTTGTTATAACACTTAGGGAGCAAAGAAACAAAAAAAATTCTGGTTTCTATAGTACAAGAAAAATCAAGTTTCAGAATGACAGAACAATCGCTTTGTTCTTTGCCGCTATAATAAAACTTTTTTTTTTTCCATTTTTTTTTTTACGGTCATAAAAAAAAAAAAAAAAAAAGCAACTAATGTAAAAGCATAAAAATCATGACGTAATGTACAAAGATGCACAACAACATCCCGCCAAATGCCGAAAAATACCAAAAACGCCCCCTCTTTACTGTAGACAACTGTAAGACTTTTTTGGAACCCAGGGACGATGTAAGGTGAGGATTACGTCACGTCCTTGAGTTATACAATATGTCGAGTTAGGCCTTATTCACACGCGAACATAAGGACCATTTTTTAGGGGGATGTACCGTTCTTCACGGCCATCAAAAAACTGAGAGGCTTCAGCTTTGTCCGTTTTCACGGATCTAACAGAAATCGATGAATCTGTTTTTAATGGATTGACGTCTTCTGTTACGTCCGGTGGGTTTGGGTTAAAAAAGAAAGACCAATGAATTGTGTAGATCAGGGGTAGGGAACGTACGGCTCTCCAGCTGTTGCAAAACTACAACTCCCAGCATGCATACTGTCTCTGCTGTTCTGGGAACTCCCATGGAAGTGAATGGAGCATGATGGGAGTTGTAGTTTGACAGCAGCTGGAGAGCCGAAGGTTCCCTACCCCTGGTGTAGATGATCTGTTTTCCCTTAGTCCCAACAGCGGCACAATACGGGGCCTTGTGCTGCTGGTGGGACGACAGGGAATAAAGGTTATAAGTAGGGTTGAGGGATCGGAAAAGATTGGATTCCGATCGGTGATCAAGTAAATTTCACGATCGCAATCGGAATTCCGATCCCGATCTTTTCCAGCGGGATCGACGTCGGAGTTATCTCAAGACCGGCTCAACCCTAAAAGTGACTTTTCCCATAGAAAAGCATTGATTAGGGTTGAGGATCGGGATCAGAAAAGATTGGATTCTGATCGGCGATCGAGCAAATTTCACAATCGCGATCAGGATCAAGACCGGCTGGAAAATGATCGGAAATCGGATTTTAAAATCGATCTTGAAATCTCAAGATTGGCTCAACCCTAGTTATAAGATTTGTTCACTGATGGTCAAAAATTGATGCAAAACAGATGACGCTTGGCCATCAAAAATGGAACATGGCCATTGAAAACAAACGTGTATTTCTGTTTTTAATGGCGGTTACATCCGTCAAAAAAAAGGTCACTGTCGTGTGAATAAGGCCTTACACCAATGGCGATCCCTGCAGATGGATTTCGATAGGAATGCACCATTGATAACATTTTTCGGGACACCCCTGGACCACGTGAATTGCAGAACGGGTGGGAACACTGAATGGGTCTTATCAATCTGCAGCCATATATTTCCCAACCGATCAAGTCACATGACCCATCCCCTTGAATACAGTTTAGGAGACTATTCATACAAGGATAGGAATGTTTCTCAACTATTTTCAGGGCTGCACAAATAGGAGACTGATCCCTTCCCAACCCTCTCCAGACAGGGGGCTATACAGGTATTGGCACGTACAGATATCCTCCACAATCGACCGGCCAAGAATTCTGTATCTAAGCTAGATGGGACAATGACAACCATGATGCCTCCAATCGCCAGGGTAGAAGCTGGACATATCATTGATGACTTTCTTGGAACGATCTCTCCATACTGCATTTCTAAATCAGATCAGGGCCGTGGAGGAGGGCAGGGGCTATCAAAAGGTGGACCCTTTGCATTCTGGAATGAACATTATCAAATTAAGAGGGTGTCTTAAGACTGAATGCACAGGTAAACAGGGGCCTAGTAAGCCGCTAAGCTGACGGCAGCAATTGGACAGATCGACCAGCACCATCGATGTGATCAGCTTCAGCTACACAACGTCCCGAGACACTTTGTATATCTGTAGAAAGTAGCAGGTCGCGAGATCCTCGTAAACAAGATGGGAGCGACCAAGACCATTCTCTGAAAACTGTAGCGGATCGTGGTATTTTCTAAGACTTTTTTGTTTCGTTTTTTTCCATTAAGACGTCACCTGACCGGTTACAAGATGTTTGGCACCAAAATAATGGATAGAGAGGGGGGGAAAAAAAGTGTCCAAAGAGGTTCCACCAATGGAGAGTTCTTTGCGGGTGTCTACATGTCTGGATTTCCAGTACGTAAAAATCAGTACCTATCTCCTAAAAGAAGTCAGCATAAAAACACATTCACAACTTGTTGGCTGGTACATACCTGAGTGAGAATGTTTATACCCCATCCAAAAACAGTAACTGAAAACTATCAGCATTCAAAAAGGAAAAAACACACTAAATGTAAGACTCGTCGGACGCCTACCGCTTCATTTCAGTTCAAGTCCAGATGTCGGAGAGGTTTTGTTTTTTTTTTGTTTTTTTTTTTACCTTTTTACATATATGTTCACTTAAAATAAAATAAAAAAAAAAAAGTTCAAAGAAAAAAAAAAAACTAGGGGAAGTCATTCTGTGTCACACATGAAATATTTAAGACCATTCTGCTGATGAGATTGTGGAAACCACATACGCATGCAGGCTCTTTGAGAAATTTTTTGATAAAACTCCAAAGTCAAGAGCAGATTTCCTCACTATTTCCTCCAATGTAGGTTCATGTTTTTTCCTTTTATTTTTTTTTTTAGTTGGTACCGACCGCCTCATTAGCTTCATTGTCGCTGCTATAGTCTGATTTAGGTTCCTCGTCGTATTCGTCGTACATTTCCATTTCGTCCTCCCCATTCATCAGGTCGTTCCCACCCAGGCTGGCACTTTCTAGTTTCATGCCGTAGGTGCTCTGTATGACGGGGATACTGGGCTCGGGGCTGGCGGAAGTGCTGGAGCAATCTGATGTCATCTGCGGAGACGGCGTTGTTGTGGCCATGCTGATCGCGCCTGGATACACTACCCCTGTCGCCGAGCTGATCGGGATCTGAGGCTGTTGCCTAAAATAAGAGATGAAGTTAGAAGGGGGGGATAATATCCAGAAGACAAGGTGATGATATAAACTATATTAGGACAGAATATAGAGAATCCGTCAAAATGAATACACAAAAATTTACAATCGATGAGTCAGCTCGGTCTCCATGGGTCATTACACTACATTCACATTTGCGCTGTCCTACCCATTCTACTCCTGTGAATGTAAAACCGACATAAATGGATCCAAAAAAACCCTAACAACTGTAATAGGGTCCAATTTTTTTGTTCTGCTATGAATTTGTGCCAGATGGTGCAGTGGGCTATGAATGTATCATTAGTAGAGATGAGCGAGTACTATTCGAAACGTCCGTTTCGAATAGCACGCACCCATAGGAATGAATGGAAGCGGCTGGCACGCAGACTTTACCGGCGGTCAGCCGCTCAACCCCCTGCATGCCGGCTACATCCATTCATTCCTATGGGTGCGTGCTATTCGAAACGGACGTTTCGAATAGTACTCGCTCATCTCTAATTATTAGCAGTGGGATAACGTGAAGCTCCCGGGGACCAATGCAAAATCTGTCATAGGCACCTACCTACCTTATGCCCTTTGGAACCGTTGAATATTTTATGAGTCTGAAGGATCTTTGTTGCACCCTTCGGGTCCAGGGGCCCAGTAGCGACTTCTATCACAGCACCCCCTATAGCTAAGCCATTGCTTACTAGTCAATATTTAAGGGTATATTTACATGGTGGATTCCTCAATATCCGCTCCATATCCTTCCTCCCATTCATTTCAATTTCACACGATAACTCCCATTAAAGTGAATGGTAGGCGGAAAGTTTCCGCTCCAGAATTTGGTCAACATGAACACACCCTAAATGTCTTCATCAGCGGTTTCGGAACACTCAGCTCTTCTGCTTATTATCTTCCTATTGAACATTCTCATCGTGTTCTATATTTTGTTCTAAAATCGTCAACATTTTTGTATTATTTTTGATTTACTTCTATCTATTGCTGTAAAATAATCCACGAAGAGCCAAATAAACAGCAGATACCCGGATATCCCGTCCAGCGCCACCAGGACTTTCCGCATTTTCGGAAAGAGATTGCGATCCCCAGAATAATGTATTTCTTTTTTACACTTTTTGTCTGACTTTTGATGGTGTTTCGCTCTCTGATTCCTCATCGGCCGCACTCACCCCACAGTGAAGAATTGCCTCATCTCCTGCCGTCTGGATCGCATGAGCTGTTTGTACTCTCCGATGCGCAGTTTCTTGCCGTCCACAATACAGGTGCGCTTCGGCCGCGGCTTGTACTTGTAGTTAGGATATTTCTCTAGGTGGATCTTGCTCAGTCGGGCTTGTTCTTCATAGTAAGGTTGTTTTTCTTGATTGGACATGGATTTCCAGCGGGAACCTAAAGCCAGAGAAATAAATGTAAAAAAACGTAAAAGAAAGCAAAAACGGAATTCAGCGAAACCCACAGAAAATGATAATGAGGACACAAGGATGCGATAGACTCGAGTCCTGAGGCGCTGGCACCTTGAACCATAAAAGACCAACAATGCAAAAATGAACAGTATTTGTCTGTAACAAAACACAATCAGATCATCTCCCCTCCCCCGCCCGCGCCATTCAGATGCTAATTACGGATGAACTTCATCTGCCATAAAGCGACTTTTACGAAGGTTTTTAGTCTGGTTGAATGTTAAAGAACTCAAGGCTATATAAGACGATGTGAAGCTTCGGGATCGGCGCCCGTTATCCTCGGCCTTGAACCGTTCCGCTAGTGAATGGTTGATTACCATTGATATTGCTCATTAAAATAACCTGAATAGACCCGAAAAGTGTATTCTACAGTAAATAATACACAAGAGAGCGGCAGGTAGGTGCTAACATACAAGAAATATTATCTTATTATTTTTCACAACGTGGCAGGAAACGGCAAAGGGTTAATAAAGAGGGCCATTTCCGTCACCTTTAAAGGAGTTGTGCCATTAAAGAAGACCTTTCATGTCCTCAAGCACAGGCGGTTTTATATAGGGCTAGCACTGAATTCACCGCAGCTTTCCTGTTACGTGTCCCGGGGTTGGAGATATTGGTGCTATCGTAATAGCACCGATGTCTGTCCACTGTCAGAAGGGTGTTCCTGACAGTGTAGCTGGGCTGTGAGAAACGCCCCCCCCCCCTTCCTCACAGCGTCATCGCTGGACGGTAAGGAACGCCCCCTCTGACAGTGCAAGGCTATGCACGAGTACTGTGAGAGGGCCGTTCCTCACAGCCCAGCCAGACTGTCAGGAACGCCCTTCTGACAGTGGGCAGACATTGGTGCTGTTATAACAGCACCAATATTTCCAGCCCCGGGGCACATAACGGGAAAGCTGACAGTGCGGTGAATTCAGCGCACTATTGGCCTTCTAGCAGTATAGAAAACCACATGTGCCCAAGGACATGAAAGGTCATCTTTAAGGACACTGGATAAGGGGATAAGTGTCAGATCTCTGGGAGTCCAACTGCAGGGCCTGGGCTATAAGCGCTCCCGGAGATTACAGGCCCGGCAACCCCACAGCAAGGAATGGAGCACCGGCCACACAAGTGCACTCCATTCACAAGGAGGCTTTAGGAGCACTCCCCCCCCCCCCCCCTTTCCTAATCATTGAGGGTTCCGGTGATCGGGTCCCCAGCAATTGGACACTTATCGCCCTGTCTTGTGACCAAAGTGGCGCAACCCCTTTTAATCCCTAATTTACATGTTCGTGACTAACAGCCATGTGACGGCTTTTTTTTTTTAAACCCATGAATGTCTATGGGTCTATTCACATATCCGTAGATATATAGATAAAAATATGTGAATAATCGCTCAGACATTGATGGTTTATTTTGTGATGGCCGGTCTATACCAACTCACACTTTACGTTTCGGCCACAGTTTCTTTTAAAAGAAACTCTTTCTAGACCTGCACAGAATCGATCGAGCGTTTCCTCTTCATGAACGTGAGACTAAAACTGCAACAAGCGCCTTGTCCTGGGAGCGGCACCAACGTGGTAAAAAACGCCCGCGTCCAGAGCGCTACATGAGTGCCCGAAGCATGGCCGGACTCGGGAGAGAGAAGCTTTTTCCAGGCCGTTGTCACTTTACGATACAAGGAGAAGAGGATGGAGAAGGAGCCCGGCCAGTGCCCAGCTCCAGAATAAGCTTTTCCAGGCACGGCCATGTCCCTCATTATCCCGTGTCACACGTACTTGGCAGCACTCGCCTCAAAATGAAGGAACGCTATTAAATAACGCTGAAAAGCCGCCATTTTGCATATGTAACACTCAATTAAAATAACTTTGTAGGATTCTGGCACGGGGAGTAATCCTCTCATTACTCTGCGCTGTCTACATACATTCAGCTTTATGAATGTAACAAAGTGACTTATTTAACAAGGTGTCAGCGCCTCTGCCCAGCCCTGGAAACAGCTGCACGGCCGGCCTGACACGCGTGGGAGCAGCGCAGCGACACGGCGACATGTTTATCTTCCTCTATTTCCACGGCTTTTCCTAAAGACTTGACGACAGAAGCTGACATTATCCAGACTGAGAGGGGGCGAGCGGGAAAGCAGCCAAGAGGGGCTGCTGGAGATGATGTGATCGGCCGCTGATAGACATGGACAAACCTACACAACATGCTAATAACATACATGCAGTGATTCACATGCCTAGTACTACACTTCAGTCTACAGGATACAGGAATAAGAGCAGAATTGTGACTGCAGCTCTGGAGGTCAATGCTGAGAAGTGGAGCAATAGCTCCATCAGACTGACGCAAATCCGTTCATCTGATCTGTCAGAGGACCAGAAGAATGGACCAAAAACGGATCTGCTCTACGATGGACACAGAGCCCGAGAGACCCCGTTATAATGGAGCCCCTTGGGTTTGTTCTTTTTAAGAGAATTTGCTGGATGAAAAAGTTGGGCTTGCAGGTAGGGTTGAGCCGATCTTGAGATTTCAGGATCGTTTTTAAAAATCCAATTTTTGATAATTTTCCAGCCAATCGCGATCGTGAAATTTGCTCGATCGCCGATCGGGATCTGATCTTTCCCGATCGCTCAACCCTACTTGCAGGACTTTTAGTCCACTATTTTCTTTTGGATCAGTACCAGAGAAACCAGAGACTGAGACCATTTCTAAGGGGTTGTCCAGGACCTGGAGGTAACTGATACTGATCTCGTTTCCTTGAGCAGGTCGTCTTCTGGCCGTATACCTAGTATATGGCTTATGGTGGCCAAAACAGATGATCGGGATGTGATCCGGGTGTCGGACCCCAACCAATCTGATACTGATGGCTTATCTTGTGAATAGGTTATAAGTTGTAATTACCCTCAAGTCCTGGACAGGTTCTTTACGTCAGAATATAGGCGGACAGGTGAATACTTTGTCTCTCTGGTGAGTCCAACCCTGCTTGTATATTTGGGCTGGTCCATTATAAGCACATTCTGCCCAGCGGGGTGATACTAGCACACTTGGTGGACATTGGTTGTATGTAGAGTGGGGATGTCAGCGGTGTTGGGGATTCGATTCCTGAGCCACCCCCTTATTTGCACTCACCAAGGATTTTGCTAATATTAGAGTTGTGCATGTCAGGAAACGCCTGCAGGATTTTCCTTCGTTCGTCTTTTGCCCAAACCATGAAAGCGTTCATTGGTCGTTTGATGTGCGGCTCGTTGCTGTTCCGTCCTCGTGCGTCCCTGTAGACTCGTGCCTCTACCACTGTAGTGCCCCCTAGAGGATAAAAACCATAAAAGTCAAGACAATGCAGCAACACTCCAGCTCTATGTAATACGTTCATTGCAATTCAAGTCAGATCCACAAATATGGCGCAGAAAAGCCGCTTATGGCGAGGATTGTAGTTCTCACACGGTCATTAGGAAACGTATAAGATGAGGGAAAATCTCTTATCAGTCAGGTCGGGGCTGGGTTAAAGGAATTTGGAAAACGGAGAGCTCCTCTATGAATGTAACAAATACTAGACACGTCTGCGTATCTGCAGCATATCTGAGGGGAGTATTATGAGGTTCTGCAGCAGCTGAGGTGTGTATTATGAGGTTCTGCAGCTGCCAAGGTGTGTATTATAAGGTTCCGCAGCAGCCGAGATGTATATTATGAGGTTCTGCAGCAGCCGAGGTGTGTATTTTGAGGTACTGCAGCAGCCAAGGTGTATATTATAAGGTTCCACAGCAGCCGAGATGTATATTATAAGGTTCCGCAGCAGCCGAGATGTGTATTATGAGGTTCTGCAGCAGCCGAGGTGTGTATTTTGAGGTACTGCAGCAGCCAAGGTGTATATTATAAGGTTCCGCAGCAGCCGAGATGTATATTATAAGGTTCCGCAGCAGCCGAGATGTGTATTATGAGGTTCTGCAGCAGCCGAGGTGTGTATTTTGAGGTACTGCAGCAGCCGAGGTGTATATTATAAGGTTCCGCAGCAGCCGAGATGTTTAACAATGCCAGGAACCTATGTTGAGAATCTCTAGAGATCCGATCTGCTGGCAATCCCTCCAGCACATACATGGGATCTCTCGCATCTAATGTGAGATTTATTGGGATTTAATTGGCCGTTAGCAGCGGATCCGTTCCTCGCCGTCGCTGACTTGTTCGTTTTTCTTTGGATGTGCGGCTGATGGAAGCGTCTGAAGGCGGCTGGACGCACAGTGAGCAGCGCTCTGCCATATGTCAATGCACAAAGCATCTCGCCGGAGCCCTTCTGTGGTTTCGGAGAACGTCTTTCATCTGAGTTTTAAAGGAGCTAATGACTGCGGTGGCTGCTGCATGTGGCTGGTGGTAAAATAAAGGAAACTCTACCCAGCCCCCGCCTAGATGATAGTATCCCCCCTCCCCCGGCTGAGCGGCCACAGAACTTCTTAGTAAATTGCATCAACTTCTCCAAACTTCTGTAGTTTTTATCTCGCTTTATTTAACACCAAATCTCCCCGTCCTATTTTTATCTCCTATTGGAGAGTTCTCTGGCGCTTTTATATATACAGGATTTTTTTGGTCTGGTTTGTTGTGGCTTCGCCCATTGCTATAGTGACATCTTTGTCTTTGCTTTTTTCCTTTCATACGATGCTTTATATATAAAGAGGGAAAAACAAGCGCCCCGCAAACTGCCCACAGCGCTATAAATACTCCGACGCCGCAAGAATCGACAATCAGGGACATTCTTCTCACCGCGGCAAAACGCTAAATCATTAATATGGAAAATTATTATCAAGCAGATATTATTTTTAACTGCACACAAATAAAACCTTGGTGGGATGTTACAGCTGGCGGAGCGCGGAGCCAGAAAACAACTGGAAACTCCATCAATGCCGCTCTGTGCTGAGGAACGGCCCCAGGTCTGGAGGGGGGAGGACAGAGGTATACAATGGTCTAACGCTGCCCCCCAATATTCTGCAACTGTCCACCCAATCTACAGTGCAATGGACGTATCTGCAGCAGCTGAGGTGTGTACAATGTTCTACAGTAGAGGAGGTCCATGGTATGAGGTTCTGCAGCAGCTGAGGTGTGGATTAGGAGGTTCTGCAGCAGCTCGGGTGTATATTCTGAGGTTCTGCTCTAGACGATGTGTGTATTATGAGGTTCTGCAGCAGCTGAGGTATGAATTATGAGGTTCCGCAGCAGCTCAGGTGTATATTATGAGGTTCTGCAGCAGCTCAGGTCTCTATTATTAGGTTCTGCAGCAGCTCAGGTCTCTATTATTAGGTTCTGCAGCAGCTCAGGTGTATATTATGAGGTTCTGCAGCAGCTCAGGTCTCTATTATTAGGTTCTGCAGCAGCTCAGGTCTATATTATGAGGTTCTGCAGCAGCTGAGGTGTGTGGTAGGAGGTTCTGCAGCAGCTCAGGTCTCTATTATTAGGTTCTGCAGCAGCTCAGGTCTATATTATGAGGTTCTGCAGCAGCTGAGGTGTCTATTATCAGGTTCTGCAGCAGCTGAGGTGTGTGGTAGGAGGTTCTGCAGCAGCTGAGGTGTGTACAGAGATGTTCTACAATAGATGAGCTCCATATTATGAGCCACGTTATGAGAAGCCGCAGTAGTTGATCAGGATTTGAAGTTATGGTGTAATATATATAAACAATTTTGTGCGTATAATGTGCAGTATTACGTGGTCTGGAGCTGACACTCTTCTTAGTGGTGATATACCCCATAAATTACATTTGCACTCCTGACATGGGACCGCTTCATTTCTATGTGATTCTCAGGCTTTGGCCCGGTAATAATCTGTGATTATTTTGGCGCACTCGCGAGGTAATGCTGCTCGGAGCGAAAACATGCAAACCAAATTAACAAAACCATTAAATATTCATGGGAACATTGTGATAAAGTCGTCTGATGGCGCGTTTTCCACATCATTTGTAAGAAGTTAACAAACAGTAGAATTAATGAGCTACTCGACACCAGAATGGCGGATAATAACCACGGACCGCGCTCGATGAGGTTCTCGCGTTGTATGAGCCGACTGACCCGCTATTCTGCATTCCTCCCATCTCGCTGACCACATCGCCCTCACTGCAGCATCTCTGTGTCTGTGTCCTGAGATGTATTGGTGATCTGTCTACGGGTCACATGATGATTTTCCAACTCCAAGGGATCAATAGGTCCCTTTGGAGACATTTTACAATAAGTCACCCACATCCTGAGCAATCACCCCGCAACGTTCCTCACAGATCTCATCTCCATATACAATAAGAACCAAAAGATGCAGAATGTCTTACAGAAATTTACTTGCTGATTATATTGCCTCATATATAGTCTTTTCTAGAGATGAGCGAGTACTAGTCGAAACTCCAGTTTCAAATAGCACGCACCCATAGGAATGAATGGAAGCGGCCGGCACGCAGACTGCTGTTGGTCGGCCGCTTAACCCCCTGCGTGCCGGCTGCGCCCATTCATTCCTATGGGTGCGTGCTATTCGAAACTGGAGTTTCGAATAGTACTCGCTCATCTCTAGTCTTTTCCAATATTGTGACGCTAATGTCCGCTCCTATTCACCTTCTGCATCCTCTGGCCTCGTCAGGTCGATGACTCCGGGCCCCAACTTTCCGTCTTCACTGGGTTTCCCCGATAACTGGGCACCGATATTCTCGTAATGTGTCCTCTCCTGGAGAAAGAGAAAGATTTACGTTAGAGGCTTTGCCGTTACAACCCCAATCTACCCCAAACGTCTCCCTCCTCTGGTGAGGCCGGGGAAGGGGTTAACAGATGGTGACAGATGTAACACATGTCTTAGGGAAGTGTTCACACATATTGTATCATCATCTGCAAACATTATCACTGAATGCCAATGACACACAAGAATCTACAACCAGATACTACAGATATCACAGGCACAGATTACGGGTCTCTGGATGACATGTGGGGTTCATATATCAGCCGTGCCGATACCTGCATCATATTATTACACATGTAGCACAACTTGTCAGATATTCTCGGTCCGATGTCTAATTCAGAGCATTAGTCTACATCACCAGATGTGTTCCCTTGTCATTCTGATAAGACGGTGCGTTCCGGATCCTCACCATGTAGTGATCCCATCAGCTTTGTGAGCAGGACTGGGTTATGTCACCTGATTGAAGGCGAGTTACGTTGCGAGTCGCTAGTGAATTTTTATCAATAAGTATCAGGTACAGAAAACAGGAAAATCACTTGTAAAGGTTTTCATTGCTCTACAAGTAAGACGTCTCGGCGCAGTCCTGGCCCTAGAGGACTGTACAGACTGATTCAACAATTTTTTTTTTACCAGGTGTCTATTTGTAATACACACAGGTATGGCAGGTGACGACCTATGGCGGAGAAGTCGATCTTTGCTATTGAATTTGTTCATTGCTTGGGGTAGATTTATTAAGATTAGTGCAAGGTGCGTCCTATTCCTGTATAACTGACACCAGAAAACTGTCATGAGCTCTAATAAATATTCTGGTACAAGACCTCCCCGGCCTTCTCTATGCCCACATCTGCAGAAAGTGGTGAGCAAGGAGCAGAATGGGGGATGTGTCTCGGTGCAAAAGGCCCTGCACCAAATGATCACACACCTACGTCAGAAGATGCTACAGATGTGTTGATAAATTCCCCCTTCTCACCATTGTGTCTCACCATAGGAGCCCCATAGGCAACAGGGGGCCCCAACCGCATTTACAGAAGCCCAGAGGTTTATCGTTATGATGGAGACCCAGACCAAATGTGAAGAAGACCATCACAGGCGTTTGTCCTGAAACCTTATGGCCCTGTTGACACTTCTTTTTGAGTCAAAAGTTAAAAAACCCCAAACACTCAGGGTCCCAAAATACATCAGTCAGAATGGCTCTGTCCTGTAGTAACAGGAGCAATGACACCAGTATGACGAGGGGACCTGTCGGCTGCATTGCGATGGCGGTACGTGCGGGAGCAGTCAGTCTCTATTCTCTCAGCTACATGAAGAGTCTTCAATTGTTATCATTAATTTATTGTTTCCGTGTAAAGTGAAGACGTTGCAGCGACATCCGCAGCGTTTTCCCTCTTGTCTTGTTGTTTCCTCTTCAGACAAATCGCAGCGTCGTCGTGTTGTGCTCGGGAATAATGAGGCTGCGACGTTCATTACTACAGAACAATATTACATGTCATGTCAGCTCCAATCTGGCGCCGTGAAGAAGCGGCTCTGAGCCGAGAGAACGCCGCTGCCTTCATGTTAGACCTAATACATAATGCAGCAGCAAAGTGCCGATCGCTGCGCCGCTCATTGTGCACTGACCCACTTCTCTGCCGCGCGAGGAGAACATCAAAAGCAAACACAGCAGAGACCCCTGCATGGAGATCAGCCGGCGCAGAGGTAGCGGTCACCTACAGAGTGGATGACTACTAATAGAGTGCCTGTAGAGGGCGCAATCAGCTTTCTGTAGACTCATCACATTGATCTACCATGCTATAGTCACTTCCCACCTGCTATGTAGTCAGTGTCAGTCTTCACTTAAGTTCTCGAATTTTAATCGTAGGTTGAGAGGCATGCTGCTAGGATGGATCCGCGATCTAATATAAACCTTGTCCTCTATGGATGAAGTCAGGGCCAGGACATAAAATCTGCAGACGTTAGGTAGTGTTTGCTTACTGCTCGCTCTTCCTGTCTATGGAGATGAGTCTTCTGCTCCGAGTATAGAGTTTCACTTCCAGATTTTGGCTGGGTGGGGGGTACACACGTTTCCTATACTGGACATGACATCTACTATCTTAGATCAGCCACAAATGTGTCAGAGGTAAAAAGTAAAATATAGACCCGAGACTGTCGCAGCTGACGTTGCCTCCGAGAGCGGTAAAAGCGGCCCCGAGACGGGACTTTACAACTTTTTGATAAAATAAGTACAAAAAAAAAAAAAAGTACAAAATGTCAAATTCCAAACCCCGCGGAGGAAGGAGAGTGAAGACCCATCTAAGGACCAGGAAAGATTGGCAGATTTTTATTAGATTTTAGGTTTCACATTTTTTAGATCTCGGCTGCTGATCACAGCGACGTCAAACATTCAGGACTCCGGGCTGATACATCTTGGGCTGCGTTCACATCAAGAAAAAGTCCTTTTTGTCCAACGATTTCAGAAAAAAAAACCCTTTACGGAGCCCATTATAGATAGTGGGGACCCTCGGGATACATTTGTGTCCATCATTTCCTCAAACTGTTGCCGTCATTTTTTAGTACGAAAAGAACTGATAGAACAGTGCAGATGTGAATGTGGCACCGATACAATGTAACAAATTATCACGACAGAAACAGAGAGTTGTCTATATGAGAAACATTGTAATGAGGCCTCAGCTCTGTAGGGCAGGCTGTAATCGGAACGGGATTATCTCTAAATTATCTCACTACTATATCAAAATCCAGTATCCAGTGTGGCTCTATACCCCGAAACGTGTCATCTATTCCTAATAAAACAATCACAAGTCTTGAATTGAGAATCACTGACTATTATTGCCTAACCTGAGTGAGCGCGCTGACTGACCAGCCATATTGGGACACTCCAATACCTACCAGTTAAACCAGTCGACTTGGTGTCGTCATTGGTCTATGCTGCCATCCATACTCGGCATATTCTGGTGCAATTATATGCACCTGTGACACTCGCCTATCTATCAAGACCTTGGAGAAGTGCGGTCACCCTTACCTATATTTTATTACTCACTACTATATCAGTGAGGGAAACACACAGAACCCAAAATATCCTGATCATGGAGGTCCCAGCAACTAAACCCAACAGTTAAAGTGTTATTCATGGAATATCCCTTTAACCCCTCCTTACTCGGCACCATACTATCAGATTGTGCTGAGCCTAACAATATGGCGCTGTCATGTGTCGGGGCCCAGAACTAGGTGCTGGAGTAAGAAATGGCATCTGGATATTTGGGGGACGAGATCACCCCATCTTGGGTCCCCTGCGATCAGTTTGTGGGGTTCTAGGGGTTACCATGGCCTCCTGGATACCTTTCCCTATTAGGCATAGGAAATCTACGTGCAATGTACTGCAATACAGAAGAACTGACGTACAGGGGATCAAAAGACCTCAAGTTCCCTTGTGGAGAAGTAAAAAATTGAAAAGTTAAAAAAAACCTCTACAATTTCAAAAATAATGTAGTCAAGTAAAACATATTGGGTATCGCAAAGTCGTATAAACCTGCACTATATAATCTCAGAAAAAAAGGCAAGTTACGGCCGTCAGAATTCGGTGACCCCAGGCAGACTGGAAAAAAATTGGCTGAATCGCAACAAAAAAATAAAGCCAGAAATGAAAAATATGAAAAAAAAAAGTCGCCGTTCCTTACTGCCCAAACTAACCTGCGTCCTTAAAGGGGTTAAGGATGCAAAAAATATCCCCATTCACTGACATCAAGCAGAGATCTTGAAAATGGCAAAGACCTGAAACGCAAAGGGCACGAAGACGAAAAACTGGCGACCGCGAGTCTTGCTTGCTGCGAGCGACGTCTTCCATTGTGCGGTTCTGCTCCGTCCGCCCTCCTGGATCTCTCCTGCCGTATAGATCCATAAAATTTTATATACTATGCTTTATACACTTATTGGCCATTCTATAATAACGGGCGCGCCAACACTAAAACGCCTCTTAAATTTACGCCCCTGATTTATCTCCTGACACGTAACAATGCTTTTTGTTGTAAAACCCCCCTCCTGTTTATTAATGTGACTTTACAGCCGCTGCCGCCCGGATCCGGCCTAAATTAATGGCATTTTTATTATTTTATAGTGTCATTAAATTTTTAGAGATCGCTCTATCAAACAAGAGTCATAAAGAGGCTTAATGTAAACGGGACACTTAGATCGGGGCGCGATGCATTCGCCGAGTTTAGAGGAAACTGCTTGTAATAAATGATATTTACAGCGCTGCTAAACATCAGGGAATACTTGGGACAAGTTTAGCGGTTGCGCGGTGAATTGTGTACTTACAGCAGAGTGTTCCCATCCCTTCCCTCTAAATAAATGCTTTTTATGTGTTTACGTGGTTTTTCCCGCTACTAACCTGGATGAGGAATTACTGACGCGTTTTGGGTCAGCCAAGTATCTTACAATGAATAGCGAGACAAGTAAATGGCTCGTAAAAGCTAAACAAAGAGATAAAACCGCACACCGCCATCTGCTAGGAGAAGAAATCGGAGATAAGATTTGGGATCAGCCAGATTCACAAACATCGGGTGAGGCTGGAAGATGGGGGCATGACATGGTCCATCCAATCAGACAGGAGATCAAAGTTCGGGGACGAGGGGTGGCATTAAGTAACGGCTCAGAAATCTTATTGGTAATATATAATTATAGGTTAATAGGGCAGATGTGACGGAATCTGCCCCCTGATACAATGTAACAAGCTGGGTAAGCAGGACTAAGCCGAATCTGCCCCCTGATACAATGTAACAAGCTGGGTAAGCAGGACTAAGCCGAATCTGCCCCCTGATACAATGTAACAAGCTGGGTAAGCAGGACTAAGCAGACTCTGCCCCCTGATACAATGTAACAAGCTGGGTAAGCAGGACTAAGCGGACTCTGCCCCCTGATACAATGTAACAAGCTGGGTAAGCAGGACTAAGCCGAATCTGCCCCCTGATACAATGTAACAAGCTGGGTAAGCAGGACTAAGCGGAATCTGCCCCCTGATACAATGTAACAAGCTGGGTAAGCAGGACTAAGCGGAATCTGCCCCCTGATACAATGTAACAAGCTGGGTAAGCAGGACTAAGCGGAATCTGCCCCCTTATACAATGTAACAAGCTGGGTAAGTAGGACTAAGCGGAATCTGCCCCCTGATACAATGTAACAAGCTGTGGGTAAGCAGGACTAAGCGGAATCTGCCCCCTGATACAATGTAACAAGCTGGGTAAGCAGGACTAAGTGGAATCTGCCCCCTGATACAATGTAACAAGCTGTGGGTAAGCAGGACTAAGCGGAATCTGCCCCCTGATACAATGTAACAAGCTGGGTAAGCAGGACTAAGTGGAATCTGCCCCCTGATACAATGTAACAAGCTGTGGGTAAGCAGGACTAAGCGGAATCTGCCCCCTGATACAATGTAACAAGCTGGGTAAGCAGGACTAAGCGGAATCTGCCCCCGATACAATATAACAAGCTGGGTAAGCAGGACTAAGCGGAATCTGCCCCCGATACAATATAACAAGCTGGGTAAGCAGGACTAAGCGGAATCTGCCCCCGATACAATATAACAAGCTGGGTAAGCAGGACTAAGCGGAATCTGCCCCCTGATACAATATAACAAGCTGGGTAAGCAGGACTAAGCGGAATCTGCCCCCGATACAATATAACAAGCTGGGTAAGCAGGACTAAGCGGAATCTGCCCCCGATACAATATAACAAGCTGGGTAAGCAGGACTAAGCGGAATCTGCCCCCGATACAATGTAACAAGCTGGGTAAGCAGGACTAAGCGGAATCTGTCCCCGATACAATGTAACAAGCTGGGTAAGCAGGACTAAGCGGAATCTGTCCCCGATACAATGTAACAAGCTGGGTAAGCAGGACTAAGCGGAATCTGCCCCCGATACAATATAACAAGCTGGGTAAGCAGGACTAAGCGGAATCTGCCCCCGATACAATGTAACAAGCTGGGTAAGCAGGACTAAGCGGAATCTGTCCCCGATACAATGTAACAAGCTGGGTAAGCAGGACTAAGCGGAATCTGTCCCCGATACAATGTAACAAGCTGGGTAAGCAGGACTAAGCCTAGAACAGCTGATAGACCCGTCCTACACACATGGGACTCGTCCTGCTCTAGCCCTGTTCACACTGCTACTGAACATGTCCGGCTCTACTCCTGCTGATTAACCCCTTCTGCCCTAGTTCTGTTCACACCTCTGGACTGTTTCCATTCACTGACACCAAGCAGCTATTCAGAAGACGCAGAGGAATCCCATTTAGGAGCTTTCCATTGCGTGAAATCTAATTTATTTACATCACATCAGAAACTCCCTTGAATAACATTACAGATTTGCGAGGGTCTCGTGTGGCCGGCACCTCCTGCGATGGAGATTTGGCCCCCCTCCCTTCCATCCACATATAATAAAGGTGTGTATTCTGGCAGGGGCTGGCGGGCCGTGCAGCTGCAGCCCTGATTTCCATATTCTATACCTTCCTGAGATGTATATTTTTAGTGGAGGAGGAATAAAGACGGATTGTTCTCCTCTAAATGCCATTTGTTGCTGCCAGAAAAGTCAGTGCTTTTTGGTTAAGGCTCCTGCCCAGAGATGACTGATTGCCTCCATCTTTTGTAAAACAATATGAGGCTTAATAATGCGCCGGGCACCCCTCCCCACTGTCGGATTACCCAGGCTGGTCGGGCTGTGCCATGTCCCAAATTGTTTCAGTATGTGCTGAAAATAACCCAGAGATGGAATATGGCACACTTGGAACATTGTTCCTTTTTTTTTTTTTTCTTTTAACTTTTGCAAACAAATCTTTTTGGTTAAAGTATGTGCGGGTAGGCGGCGAGCGAGGCTTCCATTACACTCGGTCAGATGGAAGGGCAGCTCTCCAGAAAATCTCTCACAGCTACTCATTCAGGAGCCCGGAGCTGTCCGGCTGTGTAACACACTAATAAATCAGAGGCCACTATTAGTGACACTGAACCGCCGCTTATCCTGTCAGCCTCAGTCTACACTAACATTGTATAGAAGCGTAACAGGTCAGCGGGAGAAGGGCTGCGTGTCCAGAATATACTGCAAAATTACTATTATTAACGCCACTGTATCCACAATCAATACACTATATAATATATTCTCAGTGATGTCACCGCTGCTCTCTAGTGAATGGATAGGCGGCATTCTCTGTGATGTCACCGCTGCTCTCTAGTGAATGGATAGGCGGCATTCTCAGTGATGTCACCGCTGCTCTCTAGTGAATGGATAGGCGGCATTCTCAGTGATGTCACCGCTGATCTCTAGTGTATGGATAGGCTGTATTCTCAGTGATGTCACCGCTGATCTCTAGTGAATGGATAGCCTCTATTCTCAGTGATGTCACTGCTGATCTCTAGTGAATGGATAGCCTCTATTCTCAGTGATGTCACCGCTTCTCTCTAGTGAATGGATAGGCTACGTTCTCAGTGATGTCACCGCTTCTCTCTAGTGAATGGATAGCCTCCTCTCTCAGTGATGTCACCGCTACTCTCTAGAGAATGGATGTCATTGTACTATCACACATTTGTCCTTCCTTTCTTACAAGCAGCTACTGGATGATTTTGTAGATATGATGGCTCTGATTTCCCCCTTCCCCCATAACCTCTGATCTAGTCTTGTACAAATGGCCATCCACTGCCACAAAGCAATGAAACATTTGTCAGAACTTCCGGCCTCTTCCCTTCATGTGTCCTGTGAAGTCGGATCACATAGAGAACTCTCAAGAACTTTTAAAAGTTTCTGTCCACTAAACCTCTTACGCCCCCCAAACAAAGCAAACAAATGGTCTCCAAGAAAGGGACAGTGTCGTCAATACCATCCATTATATCCCGTCCGGAGGCAGCAGAAAGGACGTATTGTCTGCAGACAATCTCCTATTGAAAGCCATTTTTCCTTTTAATCTCTGTATGGCGGAGCGGTGAGAACACGCTGTGCCGCTGACAATGTCTAAGGACATGTGAGAATCTATTTATTCAGTCGTTCCACCTTACCCCAGATAAACAGCAGATGCCGATCTCAAAAAGTTTAAAGCTTCCTGGTACCTCACAAGTCTCTTCATCACTTATTACACCCTGCAAAAATAGAAGACGCACAGATGGCGCTTGTAGGGTTTGTGAAGGTGGGAATCTCTAAAGCAAATCCTGTATCCATATTGTGCTACGCTCCACGTTCACGGCCGGGATTACTACTCGCTACGCGGTGCACGGCTCCTGCCATTGTTATATCATCCTATCAGCTCTGACACGGCGTCCACTAGTGGTTGTCACCTGAGTAGCAGAGCTAAAGGGCTCTCACAATTACAGGAGACCGTTATCTCGGCCCCTTAAGGAGACTTTTCCTTGGAGGGCGTTTTTTTTTTTTTTTTTTAATAATGGTTTGTCTCTTTGTATATAAGAGAGATGTCAGGACACAACCTGGGGTGACCGAGTAGCTGAGCAGACTGATGGACACTAAGTGAGAATTGTGGATGCAATACATCCCATGGGGTGCACTAGTTGCATTATACGCAGGTCTATTTTTCCCACAAAATATGGGGTACGTTAGATTATTACATGTAGATTTGCTCTCCCACTATACAGTCCTATGAAAAAGTTTGGGCACCCCTATTAATCTTAATCATTTTTAGTTCTAAATATTTTGGTGTTTGCAGCAGCCATTTCAGTTTGATATATCTAATAACTGATGGACACACTAATAGTTCAGGATTGAAATGAGGTTTATTGTACTAACAGGAAATGCGCAATATGCATTAAACCAAAATTTGACCGGTGCAAAAGTATGGGCACCTCAACAGAAAAGTGACATTAATATTTAGTACATCCTCCTTTTGCAAAGATAACAGCCTCTAGTCGCTTCCTGTAGCTTTTAATCAGTTCCTGGATGAAGGTATTTTGGACAAACAATTCAAGTTCAGTTAAGTTAGATGGTCGCCGAGCATGGACAGCCCGCTTCCAATCATCCCACAGATGTTCAATGATATTCAGGTCTGGGGACTGGGATGGCCATTCCAGAACATTGTAATTGTTCCTCTGCATGAATGCCTGAGGATTTGGAGCGGTGTTTTGGATCATTGTGTTGCTGAAATATCCATCCCCGACGTAACTTCAACTTCGTCACTGATTCTTGAACATTATTCTCAAGAATCTGCTGATACTGAGTGGAATCCATGCGACTCTCAACTTTAACAAGATTCCCGATGCCGGCATTGGCCACACAGCCCCAAAGCATGATGGAACCTCCACCAAATTTTACAGTGGGTAGCATGTGTTTTTCTTGGAATGCTGTTTCTTTTTGGACGCCATGCATAACGCCTTTTTTTTATAACCAAACAACTCAATCTTTGTTTCCAAAATGAAGCTGCCTTGTCCAAATGTGCTTTTTCATACCTCAGGCAACTCTATTTGTGGCGTACGTGCAGAAACGGCTTCTTTCTCATCACTTTCCCATACAGCTTCTCCTTGTGCAAAGTGCGCTGTATTGCTGACTGATGCACAGTGACACCATCTGCAGCAAGATGATGCTGCAGCTCTTTGGAGGTGTCTGTGGATTGTCCTTGACTGTTCTCACCATTCTTCTTCTCTGCCTTTCTGATATTTTTCTTGGCCTGCCACTTCTGGGCTTAACAAGAACTGTCCCTGTGGTCTTCCATTTCCTTACTATGTTCCTCACAGTGGAAACTGACAGGTTAAATCTCTGAGACAACGTTTTGTATCCTTCCCCTGAACAACTATGTTGAACAATCTTTGTTTTCAGATCATTTGAGAGCGGGCTGTCCATGTTCGGCGACCATCAAACTTAACTGAACTTGAATTGTTTTGTAGAAAGAAATGGTCCAAAATACCTTCATCCAGGATCCAGGAACTGATTAAAAGCTACAGGAAGCGACTAGAGGCTGTTATCTTTGCAAAAGGAGGATCTACTAAATATTAATGTCACTTTTCTGTTGAGGTGCCCATATTTTTGCACCGGTCAAATTTTGGTTTAATGCATATTGCACATTTTCTGTTAGTACAATAAACCTCATTTCAATCCTGAAATATTACTGTGTCCATCAGTTATTAGATATATCAAACTGAAATGGCTGTTGCAAACACCAAAATATTTAGAACTAAAAATGATTAAGATTAATAGGGGTGCCCAAACTTTTTCATAGGACTGTATATGGAGTACATTAGTTAGACTGTTACACATTAGTGTCGGTCTACCCTTCCACCGTATATAGGGGGTACATTAGTCAGACCATTGTACACAAGTCTACCCTTCTACTGTATATGGGGATACATTAGTCAGACCATTGTACACCGGTCTACCCTTCCACCATATATGGGGGTACATTAGTCAGACCATTGTACATCGGCCTACCCTTCCACCATATATGGGGTACATTAGTCAGACTATTGTACACAAGTCTACCCTTCCACCATATATGGGGGTACATTAGTCAGACCATTGTACATCGGCCTACCCTTCCACCATATATGGGGGTACATTAGTCAGACCATTGTACATCGGCCTACCCTTCCACCATATATGGGGGTACATTAGTCAGACCATTGTACATCGGCTTACCATTCCACCGTATATGGGGGTACATTAGTCAGACCATTGTACATCGGCTTACCATTCCACCGTATATGGGGGTACATTAGTCAGACCATTGTACATCGGCCTACCCTTCCACCGTATATGGGGGTACATGATTTGCACACGTTGCCATCTCTGTCTGGACCCTGGCCACCTATGAGGTAAGGTATATACTGCAGCTCTACTCCTAGTATCCAGGATATTTCTGGACATAATAAATCTGTTTGTCCTCCCTGGCGTGATGTGAGTGCAGGAATCCCACGTATGTGCAGACATGAGATATCAGGGAGTGACACAAGTCTCTATTACACACGTCTCAGGCAGGAACAATAATCACTTTCTGGTTGTTACAGGATCAGCTTTGTGGCAGTTTCTGGAGATCTCCAAAGCTTCTCTTGGCCGCGCTGCAGTCGTGAGAGCCGGAGCCGAAAATAACTTGCACACAGTAACGGCGAGCGGCTCAAATGTCTCCTGTCAGGATTTCAACACCCGGCCCTGCACATCTTAAACAGGCTCCATGCAGAACAGGGAAGACGAAAGCAGCGATTGTCTGAGAAATTGCTGTGTTTTCCGCCCCCGTGAGGTGACGAGTCGGCGTATTGTGATTAAATCATCACCGTGCCGCGACCCAATCTTTAAGATTCATGCAGCCATTGTAGTGTGGCGTCGCTCTTGTTGGGCGCTAGATGAATTGCATTGATCTGATAGATGGCGAGGGGCACTTAGCCTCATTTTTCCCTATCGTCCTGCCTGCGAGATAAATCAATATTTAATATCCCCTCCAAGTGCGCGGCGAGATCATCTCAAACCTTCCCACTAATAACAGACAAGTTGACTTTGAGAATTCTGCTGCTGTTCTTTTCTGTACGACCTGTCATTTATAAGGAGGCGTCAGACGGGACACAATGTGGATCTCGCTAAATTGCTTCTCGCAGTAAAGTCATTTTTAAATCATTTGCTCCGATGTCTGGAGTTCGGAGGCTTCATTTAGATTTCCGAGCTTACAGTGCGATGGATGAGGCCCCCAATAATGGAGTACAGAATCTGCACGCCTCCATCCACCCTGCACGGCGAAATATCTGGTCTCTGCTACCCTATGAGCACCCTATGCTACAGTATATCAGGGGAGTTATGGCAGGTTGTGTCCATCTAATGTGACATTCTATGAGCGGTCTACACCATACCTGGCAGGTTGTGTCCGGTCTCCATCTAGTCGGATGTCCTGTGACCGCTCTACACTATATCTGGCAGGCTGTGTTCGGTCTCCATCTAGTCGGATGTCCTGTGACCGGTCTACACCATACCTGGCAGGTTGTGTCCGGTCTCCATCTAGTCGGATGTCCTGTGACCGCTCTACACTATATCTGGCAGGTTGTGTCCGGTCTCCATCTAGTCGGATGTCCTGTGACCGGTCTACACCATACCTGGCAGGTTGTGTCCGGTCTCCATCTAGTCGGATGTCCTGTGACCGGTCTACACCATACCTGGCAGGTTGTGTCCGGTCTCCATCTAGTCGGATGTCCTGTGACCGGTCTACACCATACCTGGCAGGCTGTGTCCGGTCTCCATCTAGTCGGATGTCCTGTGACCGGTCTACACCATACCTGGCAGGTTGTGTCCGGTCTCCATCTAGTCGGATGTCCTGTGACCGCTCTACACTATATCTGGCAGGTTGTGTCCGGTCTCCATCTAGTCGGATGTCCTGTGACCGGTCTACACCATACCTGGCAGGTTGTGTCCGGTCTCCATCTAGTCGGATGTCCTGTGACCGGTCTACACCATACCTGGCAGGTTGTGTCCGGTCTCCATCTAGTCGGATGTCCTGTGACCGGTCTACACCATACCTGGCAGGCTGTGTCCGGTCTCCATCTAGTCGGATGTCCTGTGACCGGTCTACACCATATCTGGCAGGTTGTGTCCAGTCTAAACCAAAATAAGTGTGTACAAACCTAATATTGATTCCTCCACAATTGCACAAATCTCTGCCCTCTACAATGATATCAGAGGATTGCCTAGACTGGACAGCTTGAGTTATATACAAGGCCAGTGGGACATCCCATTCCATACATATGTTCTAAAAACCTGGTGGAAGTGAAATATAATAATGATGTATTGTACTTGTGTCACGCCATCTGTAGAGTGTCTGTAATACAGAAGTTGTCAGGACATCCCAGGCAGTGGCCAGCAGAGGGCACAGAAAAACCCTGTTATGGGCAGCAGAGGATGTTCACACGAAACAAACTAAAATCAATCTTTTTTGGTTATAGTGGTGTATTATATGTGTGTTGGCGAGAGAGAGGAGATTCCCAGTATAAAGGTTTTTCAACCTCATGAAACTTTTAAGAACTGCTTCCAATGGTGCAAAATAACACAAGCATGGTGGCTCAGTGGTTAGTATGGTGACTCAGTGGTTACTATGATGCTCAGTAGTTAAAACTGGTTGGTGGTTAGTACAGTTGCTCAGTGGTTAGTATAGTTGCACAGCGGTTAGTACGGTTGGTCAGTAGTTAGTACGGTTGCTCAGTGGTTAGCATGGTTGCTCAGTGGTTAGTACGGTTGCTCAGTGGTTAGTACAGTTGCTCAGTGGTTAGTATAGTTGCACAGCGGTTAGTACGGTTGGTCAGTAGTTAGTACGGTTGCTCAGTGGTTAGTACAGTTGCTCAGTGGTTAGTATAGTTGCACAGCGGTTAGTACGGTTGCTCAGTGGTTAGCACGATTACTCAGTGGTTAGCACGATTACTCAGTGGTTAGCACGGTTGCTCAGTGGTTAGCACGGTTGCTCAGTGGTTAGCACGGTTACTCAGTGGTTAGCACGGTTACTCAGTGGTTAGCACGGTTACTCAGTGGTTAGCATGGTTGCTCAGTGGTTAGTACGGTTGCTCAGTGGTTAGTATAGTTGCACAGCGGTTAGTACGGTTACTCAGTGGTTAGCACGGTTACTCAGTGGTTAGCATGGTTGCTCAGTGGTTAGTACGGTTGCTCAGTGGTTAGTATAGTTGCACAGCGGTTAGTACGGTTACTCAGTGGTTAGCACGATTACTCAGTGGTTAGCACGATTACTCAGTGGTTAGCACGGTTGCTCAGTGGTTAGTATAGTTGCACAGCGGTTAGTACGGTTACTCAGTGGTTAGCACGATTACTCAGTGGTTAGCACGATTACTCAGTGGTTAGCACGGTTGCTCAGTGGTTAGCACAGTTACTCAGTGGTTAGCACGGTGTCACTGTTGGGGTCCTGGGCTTGAATCCTACTGAGTACAACCTCTTCATGGAGTTTGTGTCCTCACTCTGTTGCCAGGGTTCATCCAGTTTCCTCCCACATCCCAATGACCTGCTGATGGGGAACTCAGATTGTGAATTCTAGTGTTGGCGCCATCTAAGCAACTGATAAGCAGTAATAATACTCACCCTATCAATCCCCCGAACCCGCGCTGGTTTCATAGGCTTTAGCACTGACCTAACATCACTATTGTGGTCTCAATTGGCTGCAGCAGTCACATGTCATAACAACACATCATGGCAGGGAGAACAGAAAAGCGTTGGCACAGTAGTAGGAAGATTAGAACTGATACTTTTACTATTTTACCTAGTCCATGGGGTGAAACCCTATAACCATGATGGCGAACCTATGGTACACATGCCAGAGAGGGCATGTAGAGCCCTCTCTGTTGGCACGCAGGCCGTCGCCCGGATTGCTCACTAACAGGGAATCCAGAACAGGATTGCAAATACACATACAGCTAAAAGCTGTCAATGTAGGTTGCGGCCTACACTGACTGCAGAGTGCGATCTCTGCCCCAACGCAAGCGCAATAACGTAAGTCATCAGCACCTGCAGTCAGAAGAAGGAAGACGGCTGCTCTTCATGGGACTTCGGGCAAGTATAATACTGTGTGTGTATATATATGTGTGGGAGGGGAGTACTGTGGAGCATATAATACTTTGTGGATGTGGACTCACTGTGGAGTATATAATACTGTGTCTGGTGGAGGTGTACTGTGGAGCGTATAATACTGTGTGGGGGCCACTGTGGAGCAGATTATACTGTGTGGGGACCACTGTGGAGCGTATAATACTGTGTGGGGACCACTGTGGAGCGTATAATACTGTGTGGGGGCCACTGTGGAGCAGATTATACTGTGTGGGGACCACTGTGGAGCGTATAATACTGTGTGGGGACCACTGTGGAGCGTATAATACTGTGTGGGGACCACTGTGGAGCGTATAATACTGTGTGGGGGCCACTGTGGAGCAGATTATACTGTGTGGGGACCACTGTGGAGCGTATAATACTGTGTGGGGACCACTGTGGAGCGTATAATACTGTGTGGGGGCCACTGTGGAGCAGATTATACTGTGTGGGGACCACTGTGGAGCGTATAATACTGTGTGGGGGCCACTGTGGAGCAGATTATACTGTGCGGGGGCCACTGTGGAGCGTATAGTACTGTGTAGGGGCCACTGTAGAGTAGATTATACTGTGTGGAGGCCATTCACTACTTATATTACACAGTATCTGTTTTATAGCAGACATGATATTAGTACAGCCTGTAATAACATTGCATGGTCACTATGAAACAGATCCTGTGAGATGTAAATAGTGAACATTAATTGTTCAAATGCTCCATTTCCAGAGACCTTTATCTTTCAGTACAAAGTTGTTTGTATTATTGAAAGCTCTGTAAAGTCCCATTCACACGACTGTAACTTTCCGCACTTGTGGATCTGCAGAGTATTAAGGTTAAATTGCCGGGTTGGCTCTTTGCAATAATTTAGTGGGTTTTGGGTTAGAGTTTGGGCACTCGCTCTCTAAAAGGTTCTCCACCATTGCCCTATAACAGGGGTAGGGAACGTACGGCTCTCCAGCTGTTGCAAAACTACAACTCCCAGCATGCATACAGGCTCTGCTGTTCTGGGAACTCCCATGGAAGTGAATGGAGCATGCTGGGAGTTGTAGTTTCACAGCAGCTGGAGAGCCGAAGGTTCCCTACCCCTGCCCTATAACATCTAACTCCAGTGTCGGCCCTCAGGTATCGTACTGTGGGACAGGCTGCATCCTCCTTAAACCTTAGGATAATGTTCGGCAATTCAATCAATAGAAAGTCACAATATCCGGCCTGTCTTGGTAAAACGTATAGTTCTATATTCTGATATATACGGCGTCTTCCTTTATACTGTGGGTTATAAATAAAACAGGAAACAACGGCCTGAACCTCCTGCCACATTGTGAGCCCACAAAGATTCTGAGCTCATTAACCAATGACTTGCACCCCTGGTGCAGCGCTCCTATAAAAAGACCTTGTGGTATCCATTACCAGGATCCAAAGCTTTTGTTTTCTATAAATGTCACTGTCTGCGTCAAGGATTTAACAGGGTCCATATATATGATAGATCGAGATTAGAGCACAGAGCCACTGCATATACAATCCAGAAAAGGCAAAGAATTCTAGAAGACACAAGAACTTCTCTCTATGTTCACATGTTCTGTCTATAATCGAATCGCTGTAGGATGGAAACTAGAAGTCTTCATCGTGGTGTCCATCATTTCTACAGGAAAAGAGTAAATGCTGTGCTATCAAATCCGATGGAACTGCCAATCAAATCTAGAATTTGCACAGAACTTCCCTCTAGAATCCAAGTCTTTTCTCTAGAAACACACGGATCTTCCCTCTAGAACCTGCGCAGATCTTTTATTTACCGTCTACATAGATATTGTCTCCAGAACCTGAACTGATGTTTCTAGAACATAAGTCTTGTCTTTCCAACCTGCACCAATCTTCTCTCCAGAACCTACCAGCTCTCCTTTCTAGAACTTGCCCAATTCTTCTAATCAGAACCAGCTCCGTTCTAACCTCCAGAATTTGCACAAATCTCATCTCCACATTATCCACTTAATATTCTGCGTAAACCTAAAATAAATCCTGAATGTGCCTGGAGTCTGGAGCCATGGCAGACGAGTGGCATGTAATACTTTGTTTTTAATACAACACTCCCAAAACAAAGTTCCTGGGAAACAAACAGCCTGGCAGCCAGGTAATGGCAGCGGGTTCAGCGACAGAAGCATCTCTTATAGCTGCAGCCTCAGCCGGGGATGTGCGAGACTAAACGCTTGGCTTACACATTGAATATTGCCGGATGTAACATGGGATGGGCTGGAAGCCATCTTCCTTCCACCCAGCTCTCAAAAGTGGCAAAATGGCAGCAAAGACAGGGGTTCTGCGGTGACAGCTCTGGGGATTCAAGCCAAAAAGACACGAAGAAACATATGTATAGTAGAGATGATGGTGACTCACTGTGTGTGCACTTCTAATGCAAATCCTTCCTGAGATGGCATCTAGCAGCATCTGAAATATAGCAAATGGTGGAAGCGGGGCTTTAGAAAAAACACACTATATAGATTCACACACTATTCAGGCTACGGGGGCAACACCCTGCTGGGGTCACAGCGAGACTTCACAGTAAACAACCTGTACATAGTATGTACAGTGTGCCTATATACCAGCTGTACTCGCTGTATACAACATACCTAGCTGCCACATGTACACAGTATCTACATGTGCCTATATACCTCCTGTACATACCATATACAACACCTCTATCTACCACCTGTACACATTGTATACAATTTGTCTAGTTACCACTTGTACACAGTATCTACATGTGCCTATATACCACCTGTGCACACTGTATACAACATGCCTAGCTGCCACATGTACACAGTATCTATAACATACCTACATTGTACCTGTCTATGACCTGCACACACCATATACAGCGGGCCTATAGTCTACTACCTGTACATGCTACTGACAATATGCCTATCTATGACCTGTACATGTTATCTACAGCACACATGACTCTTGTAAACACTGTATAGAACAAGCCTGTCTACCTCCTTATAACACCGCTGCAACATACCTACCTACCTCCTGGACACACCGTCTACGGCATACCTATATTCCATACCTATATTCCACAGGGATGACTTTTCTGATCTCCTTATTTCTACAATAATAGGAATATTGTGCTTGCTCTGGGGTTGTCATGGTTGCATCAACATGGACTACATACAGGTCACTATGCAGAGTGAGTTTGTAGTACAGCCATGACAACCCCAGAGCAAGCACAACGTCTGCCTATGTGCAGCATTGTGGAGATGGGGAGAATATAAGAAAGACACGGCAGCAGAGGAAAGATTTATTTCAGTCTTCTTTCGTTGTAGCACAGTTATCGCCATATATGAGAAGTAGAAGTAGAATTACAAGACACTTTATGGGGGTTTATGGGGGGCAGCCTCGCATCGATGTGTCTGGGTTGTGGCAAATATTATCTTAAATTGTACAGGAAACCCCTGCAATGCTAACTTCTGGCTGCAGGACACTAACAAATGGTCATCTTTATCCAATCCACTACTTAGAGCCTTCATGGCGGCCATACTGGTTGTCTACAGTTGTCCTGGTACATTCTCAGTCGAGCTTCTATAATGCAGTGGGGACAGGAGCTTTCCCTATATCACACTCTACAGAACATGGTGCAAAGATAACACTGATCCGGAATGCAGATCAGCAACGCAAACTGTGTGCAGACAATGCCGAGGATGCCGAGACGATTTCAGCTCCGAAGCAGCAGAATTAAGTAGAATACAAAACTGTAATGTCATTAGAGAGGGACACATAACCCCCTGTAACCTAAAACAACCTATGTCAGTATTACAAAGCCTCCCCGCCTGTCACACAGTCACCCTAGTACAGGAGCACAGGGGGGGCCCAGACACAACCCCGGTTAATGAAACGTTACAGCATCTTAGACAAAAAGCTGAGCACAGATTTGATATGTT
The DNA here is from genome assembly GCF_031893055.1 of Leptodactylus fuscus. Lineage (NCBI taxonomy): Eukaryota > Metazoa > Chordata > Amphibia > Anura > Leptodactylidae > Leptodactylus > Leptodactylus fuscus. The sequence continues at coordinate 9,445,769 of NC_134271.1, read as the reverse complement.
CTGGGGCAGACGTGTCCTGAGACTCCAGCGTATCAACTGCAAATACTGTAGCAGGGGCCCTCCTGCCATGTAACCTGTATACTGTACTTCACATGTGGCAGAGAGAGTCCTGGGTGAGAATGCTACCGCTGCACCCCTGAGGTGGTGGTATACGCCCTCTATGAAAGGTTATATTATAGGCGTCTGTCTGTTGAGTGATTGGCTATATTTAGAGAGGACGTTAGATAGCAACTTCATGGCGGGTTACTGAAGCCAATCAAGAAGGAGGGAGTTCCTGGCCCTCCTTGGTTTGATGACTTTTAGTTGATTTGTCTACAAACACCACTGGGGGAGGGGGCGACTGTCAAGGAGAATGAGGTCAATCAGAGCAGGGCTCCCATCTCTACCGACTACTCCCCAGTTTCTCCACTTTGGTAAGACTTCCTTTACATGAATACACGCGTCTCTGTCCTATTGGCACACGAGGCGCGAGGCATGGGGTTACCTTATCACTTCTGCAGTTGTTCAGGCCGATGTTGTTGAGCGGCAGCTTGGTGTCCAGGACATGGGGATGATGTTGCTGCTCTCTCTGGATCTGCTCCCTCATCTTTCGGGCCTCCTGTATGGCTTTCATGACCGTGTCCTGGTCTCCGAAGAGGGCGGGAGAATTAAGACTGGAGAGGATATCTATGGAGAAGAGAGGAGAAGTATCAGCGTATGTATCACTGTGTGCGGATATCACAAAGTTCAATGCGACAGGTAACATGGCGGCCTCACAGAAGACGTGTCATCAGCAAGAGCCCTCATCTGAAGGGCCACACAACTTCTTATATATACTGTCTGGGGCAGAATCTGTCACCTAGGTATCAACTAATATCTGCAATTAATTCACCACAAAATGGTGTGGTCATGTGACCATGTCATCAGTGGCCAACTCTTCTGTATATACATAGGCGTGGTAGGTTGTTACCTATGACCCGGGATCTCTTCCTGAGGGCCCCCGCTGTTCTCCAGGCTCAGTCATTTTGGCGCAGTGACAATGCGCACATTGTGTCCAGAAGACTAATCGTCTCCTGCCTTGTCGAGATCGTCTGAGGCAGCGTTAACTCCTCGTCAAATTCCTCACTCTCTTAAAAGCCGCCTTGTTTTGGTGCACAGAGCGGGGAAGTGAATCACTCCAACGGACTAAAAATAGTAATCTTGTTTATTGCGGCCATCTTAGCGAGTCGCCATCACTCCTTATAGAATGATCTGGACCTTGTGATGATAAACAATAACAACCCAATAATCACGTGGGGAAAAGTCCTGAGTAGCCGGATAGTAACACCGCCATCACCCATGTGCCAATCTCTGTCTGGTCCACCAATGGCTCTTACCCAATGAAGACCCTCTGCCCAGGGCTCCGCTGATGGGGCTGGGGATGCCACTCTTATTGGATAGACTGACCGGGCTGGTCTTACTGGGCGTGAAGAGGTTCTGCGTTGGCGACGTGGGAGACTTGACGGGTTCTGCCGTCTTGGGTCGCGCTGATAAATTCAGGGGCTGTGCGGCGGCTTCATCCTGCGGGAATTTCACATAAACAATGATTAAAAGCAGATAAATGGGGCACATTAGCACTTAAGACAACGGCGCTGCTTTACACCTCCCAGACAATGGCACGTCTCCCGCTGTAATAACAAAAGACGCTAATTATCTGCGCCCTCCGAGAAGCCACCTAACGAAGCCTCATTAATTCCTGCGCGCTAGCCGCGTATTTACATCAACACGCTCGCTGCTACCTTCTCTTTGCCAAATTAAAATCTGAATTACTGCACATTACGGATCACGTCTTAATGTGTTTTCTAAGATCTGAATTAACCCCGGGCATTTACAAAGAATTAGTTAAATTCCCATAGACTTGTGCGAAAGACGCGGCGACTTCTTGCCGTACGGTGCCGGCTGCTTCAATTCGGGAACATCACAATACTTCTGTATTGATATCCCTGGGTCAGTGAAAGGGTTAATGATTGGGAATAAAGGCAGAATATCCTCAGGGGCTCGGATTCATTATCCTGCGCCCACTCAGAGCTTGGCAGCCACAGGGCGCTGCCCACCGCTACCTACACAAGACCAGGAGACTCTGAGTCAGCTGCCACAGGTTTGACTTGGGGTTCGTCCATCAGCCCCGCACCCTGCGATGATGAATCACTGGTATCTGGTGTAGAGACCCAACCACAGCGGTGCCAAAGCACAAAGAGAACAGCAAGAACCAACGTTACCAGTGTAAACCAACGTTAGCGGTCACCATTACAGGGCTCTTATACATCATATATACATCTTATACACGACCTTGTGTAGAAGGAGCCTATGTTCTCTTCATTCTGAGTGGCCTGGTTCATGAACAGAATGTCAAAGTTACAGTGAAGACTGACACAGGCAGTAAAAGTCCGGAAGCTTTAAGTGTCCTCATAGAGTATGGTGGCCATTCTCATTCACAGCCTCATACAGTAGAGCTCTGCCATGTTAATAGTCTCCAGAGGACGGAGCCGGCAGATCACTCGCCATAAACACCGCTCTCTGGACGCATCATGAAGTTTACATGGCGCAAAATTGTCCATGAAGCCTCGTGTCAGGAGGATGCACATGGATTCCTTGCTGATATTCTGTTTATAGTGGGTGAGGAAAACCATACAGAGTGTGAATGATCTCACCGACGGCGTCCCACACAGGTGGAGCAGACTGTAGTGCTGCGATGTCTCAACGACTGATAGGAACAGTGCAAATGAAGGAGTAAAACCACGGAACATAAAATACCATAGGGGCAGACGTATGAGGGGCGGGGCTGTGACTGGATACAGTCCTATGAAAAAGTTTGGGCACCCTATTAATCTTAATCATTTTTAGTTCTAAATATTTTGGTGTTTGCAGCAGCCATTTCAGTTTAATATATCTAATAACTGATGGACACAGTAATATTTCAGGATTGAAATGAGGTTTATTGTACTAACAGAAAATGTGCAATATGCATTAAACCAAAATTTGACCGGTGCAAAAGTATGGGCACCTCAACAGAAAAGTGACATTAATATTTAGTAGATCCTCCTTTTGCAAAGATAACAGCCTCTAGTCGCTCCCTGTAGCTTTTAATAAGTTCCTGGATCCTGGATGAAGGGATTTTGGACAAACAATTCAAGTTCAGTTCAGTTTGATGGTCGCCGAGCATGGACAGCCCGCTTCAAATCATCCCACAGATGTTCAATGATATTCAGGTCTGGGGACTGGGATGGCCATTCCAGAACATTGTAATTGTTCCTCTGCATGAATGCCTGAGGATTTGGGGCGGTGTTTTGGATCATTGTCTTGCTGAAATATCCATCCCCGGCGTAACTTCAACATCGTCACTGATTCTTGAACATTATTCTCAAGAATCTGCTGATACTGAGTGGAATCCATGCGACTCTCAACTTTAACAAGATTCCATTGGCCACACAGCCCCAAAGCATGATGGAACCTCCACCAAATTTTACAGTGGGTAGCATGTGTTTTTCTTGGAATGCTGTTTCTTTTTAGACGCCATGCATTACGCCTTTTTTTATAACCAAACAACTCAATCTTTGTTTCCAAAATGAAGTTGGCTTCTCCAAATGTGCTTTTGCATACCTCAGGTGACTCTGTTTGTGGCGTACGTGCAGAAACGGCTTCTTTCTCATCACTCTCCCATACAGCTTCTCCTTGTGCAAAGTGCGCTGTATAGTTGACCGATGCACAGTGACACCATCTGCAGCAAGATGATGCTGCAGCTCTTTGGAGGTGGTCTGTGGATTGTCCTTGACTCTTCTCACCATTCTTCTTCTCTGCCTTTCTGATATTTTTCTTGGCCTGCCACTTCTGGGCTTAACAAGAACTGTCCCTGTGGTCTTCCATTTCCTTACTATGTTCCTCACAGTGGAAACTGACAGGTTAAATCTCTGAGACAACGTTTTGTATCCTTCCCCTGAACAACTATGTTGAACAATCTTTGTTTTCAGATCATTTGAGAGCGGGCTGTCCATGTTCGGCGACCATCAAACTTAACTGAACTTGAATTGTTTGTCCAAAATACCTTCATCCAGGATCCAGGAACTGATTAAAAGCTACAGGAAGCGACTAGAGGCTGTTATCTTTGCAAAAGGAGGATCTACTAAATATTAATGTCACTTTTCTGTTGAGGTGCCCATATTTTTGCACCGGTCAAATTTTGGTTTAATGCATATTACACATTTTCTGTTAGTACAATAAACCTCATTTCAATCCTGAAATATTACTGTGTCCATCAGTTATTAGATATATCAAACTGAAATGGCTGCTGCAAACACCAAAATATTTAGAACTAAAAATGATTAAGATTAATAGGGGTGCCCAAACTTTTTCATAGGACTGTATATAACTAGTTGTCAGCAATGATAGATGAATAGCTCTATATGGTGTATGGAGATGAGCAGTGGATTGTGGGTAGTATACCCTAGGTGGTAGATTCCAGTAGGAGCCTGTACCATGTGACGGGGGGGTATCGCGGTGCTATGTGCCGTGTTTCCATCCTGGTTAGGTTACCCTTAGATAAGACTAGTAGATGGATGTTTGGCTCCTCAAAGAGTCGGTGATGTTTTATTTATTGCGGCACATGTCCCGGCAGATGGTTGTCTGTTTCGGGAGCTGCCATGTTTTCTTTGTGGAAAGCAACAATACGTTTCCTTTATATTGATGTGACACTGTGTAATCCGCCACAAACACACGGCGCCGTCACTGCATCTGACCGCATACGATACGACAATCAGAAATTCCTGACAGAACTTCCATGACGGTTTGACCGAAAGTGGAAGAAAAATCCACGTCTAAGTGGTCGCCATTATCAACTAGCCTGACCTAATGCTTCTCACAGCTGAGGGTTTGTCACAATGATCTCCCTGCACGGATACACTGTAACAAATCGTAGGTTGTTGCTTTTCAATGACACGAGATCTAATGAGAAGTTGCAGAACTTTCTATGATACCAGAAAATCTCTGGAAGGTTCTCTATTCCTGCAGGTCTGATAAATTGCCAACGGGGGTAGAGGGGCTTCAGTCTCCGGCCTCCGTATCAGCCTGCGCTGTTGGGCTGGGGTCGCCCTTTTTATGAGACTCAGAGGACGACTGTAATAACACATTTTATGCTCCCCCCCCCCCCATCATGTGGCAGAACATCTGTCTGTTACCCCGCACGATTCTACTTTTGGACGGTTTCCACTTTTGTGTTTTTCTAGGCGGTGACCGTCATCTTGTATATAAGTGATCTCCATGGCTGCCGGAGCGCAGAGCGTCTCACACGCTGGAGATTTCGCAGTCCGGAGCGGAGTGTCTGGGACACGTTTTGTTACCAAATCAATCAGCCGTCTCCATGGTCACCGCTTCTCTGTAATAAAGCTCTTTCTTTGATTTATTTTCCTAATATTTTAATGTCTTTTCTAAGTGAATGCAGATGTTGTGTAGGTGGCGCAGGATATCACGACATGAGCCCTGCACAGGCGACGCAGGATGGCGCTAACATGTCTGTCGTCACAGCTGGGGCGGGGGGCAGATTGACGTGGGGTTCTTTCATGGGGCAGGTGCAGAAGGCAAAACCCTAGAAGGGGTTACCTGGAGTTTTAAATGTTGTTCGTGTCCACCGGTGTAATCCCCACATTACCCTGATCTCACAGATCACTTGTGGGTAGTCCGCCACTGGAGAAATAGGGCCATTGTACTGGACTGGATGAGACTGAACAATCAATTTCTATACTGAGAGAGATTGTACAACAGTCACCAGATAGGAAAAGATTGGAACAGATTGTACAGTCACTTCCAGTCCACAGATTTTTACAATCTCTAGCTTGGAAGAGATTGTACAGTAGTCACAAGACTGGTGCAATATTTACCAGTTTGGAAGGGATTGTAGAATACAGGAATGGTTGGCCATGTCTTTCAGGGTCTAGTCTTACCTTGATCTGTGTGATTGGGCTGGTCCCTCTCTTTTCACTCTTCACACCGGTGGGGGACAGGGCTCCAGTTGAGTTTGGGGGCTGAGGTGTAGACGGCATCTTGGCTCCGGGAGACACCTGCATACTGGCGAGCTGCGCTGCATAGATCTGCTGTAAAACAAGCGGCAATGTCAGATGCATCTCCAGGATCTTGCATCCCTTTGTCACACAGAACAATGGCCGAGTCTATTTCTGCATTGTGTGGTCTCGGGACTTCCTCTTACACATCACATTACTCATTGCTGCACTAAAACAGATGGAGAAGACTTTATTGAAATATCAATGTAACTAAAACTGAGCTATCTAGAGGCTGTGTTACTGTCCAGACCACCAGGACGTTGTTACAATTGTCTATGGATACCAGTTGCCCACCACCAGTTATCCCTCTACTTGCATGGACAATCTGCTACGTATCTCGCCAATTTCTGTGCAATATCTGGCACCAATGAGGAGCGGCCGTGTGACGTCTCCTCTCCGCTCTGGATTTAGATTTTGTTCTCCTTCCTTTGGTGAAAATGTCCTAAAACGACAGCTCTGGGGGATTTTTTTTCTCTCTCAAGTAAAAATGAAAAGTCTGCTGAGACCTAGTTAAGAAACATTATTTGCCACCGCACTAAATAAAATATGCAAATCTCTGATACTTTATTTATGCCGCGAATCTTCAGCAACGGAGACAATGAGTAATTGGGTTCAGACGACAGAAACACAAAGAGGTGACGGCGAGGCCAATCACACGCGCTTTGGTTTCATTGCTGCAAAAGAAAAAAAAATTGCAGCGAATTATATAAAAATTTTAAAAAAATCCCCCCCCCCCCTCCTATCAAACCCCCTTGCTGTAATTCATTAACATATCTGCGGCAGATCAACATATTGCTCTTAATTAGCGTCCCCGGATAAGATGGATGTGGAGGCGCGCAGGTTCCTCCCGACCAGACTATAAGCAAAGTCAAGAATGAAAGGTAAGATAAATAGCAACTGGCAGCGGCCGAGCCATGTGACGGCGCCAGAGGCAAACCCAGGCTTCTGCCAGTGGTGTGTGCCAGGGACACAGATGCTGCAACTTAAAAATATCCCCTACATCTGTGAAGGATGGAGAATGCGAGAGGAGGGGACCAGGCTGCCCTACTGGGCGCACGTCACACTGACAAGGCCTTGCTGAAAAGCAGATGTCTGAGGTCTGTTACACGGCCCCTCGCCTCTTGACCTGTGCCCCAACACACAGTGGAAGGTCACAAGTGTCTAGAACGATGGTAGTTACACATAATGAGGTGCAAAAACACGAAAAATATGACAGGACATAGATCCCGGAGGTGCCCAGCGGAGGTATAACATCAAGCTTCTGGGGCCCAATGCAAAGTCTGTAATGTGACCCTTATCTACTCTGCACCATTTAGAATAGTGGTATATTTTAGGTGGCCTTTGGGGTCTGCTGATGGTCTGGGGCTTGGTGGCTACACCCTTGGCGTCCGGAGTCGCCACCACTAATCTGTACAGATACCAAGATTCTTCTAGCCACAGCAGGGATCACTGAATCCAATGTTAGATGGCGATTTCTACCCTATGATCATTCTGCTTCATATACATGGGGTCCCAGTATAGCCCCCCAGTATGTATGGCACTGAATCTACTGTGAGCATATCTCAAACTTATCCCAGTAATACTATGGATACAGCACAGGGAAAGCTGCCAGATACCCGGCCATATTTCACAATGTGTCTACAGAAGCCATTGTCCTTCCTCCGTATTACAACAGGCTGCTGTTTGTCGCCGGTCCTCTGTCCGTCCGGTCTAAGGTGCGGGAGGGGACATTCTGCTCCCTCCAGGCCACATGTGATATAAATCCACGCTAAGGATCCTGACCTCCTCCGGGGGGAAATGAGATGATTCCGGAAAGAGACATCATTGAAGAATTAACAATTAGCGCTGCCGCGTGGATTTTATTTCTCTCTGTCGTAGAGAAATATGGATTCCAGTAACTGAAGGCGCAGCTCATTGTACTCTCACCGAATAATCCCCAACCCATATAATATCTACTCCATACACAACACAAGCTGCAGCAAGAGAGAAGGACAAATTACACTGCCGTTCACTTCCACATGGGATGAGAGGAGTTGAGGAGAAGAGCATTGTATAAGTATACAAATATTATAGAGTACAAGATGAAGACGCGGCAATACGAGGGGTACAGGATGAAGATGCAGCAATACGCAGGTGTACAGGATGAAGATGCGGCAATACGAGGGGTACAGGATGAAGATGCGGCAATACGAGGGGTACAGGATGAAGATGCGGCAATACGAGGGGTACAGGATGAAGATGCGGCAATACGAGGGGTACAGGATGAAGATGCGGCAATACAAGGGGTACAGGATGAAGATGCGGCAATACGAGGGGTACAGGATGAAGATGCAGCAATACGCGGGGGTACAGGATGAAGATGCAGCAATACGCAGGGGTACAGGATGAAGATGCGGCAATACGCGGGGGTACAGGATGAAGACATGGCAATACGAGGGGTACAGGATGAAGATGCGGCAATACGAGGGGTACAGGATGAAGATGTGGCAATACGCAGGGGTACAGGATGAAGATGCGGCAATACGAGGGGTACAGGATGAAGATGCGGCAATACGCGGGGGTACAGGATGAAGACATGGCAATACGAGGGGTACAGGATGAAGATGCGGCAATACGCGGGGGTACAGGATGAAGACGCGGCAATACGCAGGGGTACAGGATGAAGATGCAGCAATACGCGGGGGTACAGGATGAAGACACGGCAATACGAGGGGTACAGGATGAAGACGCGGAAATACGAGAGGTACAGGATGAAGACGAGGCAATACGCGGGGTACAGGATGAAGACATGGCAATACGCGGGGGTACAGGATGAAGATACAGCAATACGCGGGAGTACAGGATGAAGACGCAGCAATACGCAGGGGTACGGGATGAAGACGCGGCAATACGCGGGGGTACAGGAAGACACGGAAATACGTGGGGGTACAGGATGAAGACGCAGAAATACATGGGGGTACAGGATGAAGACGTGGAAATACATGGGGATATGGGATGAAGAAGCGGCAATACGCGGGGGTACAGGATGAAGACGCGGAAATACGTGGGGGTACGGGATGAAGACGCGGGGGTACGGGATGAAGACGTGGAAATATGTGGGGGTACAGGATGAAGACGCGGCAATACGTGGGGTACAGGATGAAGACACGGCAATACGTGGGGGTACGGGATGAAGACGCGGAAATACGTGGGGGTACAGGATGAAGACGCGGGGGTACAGGATGAAGACGTGGCAATACGCGGGGGTATGGGATGAAGACACGGCACTACGCGGGGGTACAGGATGAAGACACGGCACTATGCGGGGGTACAGGCTGAATATGCGAGGACACTCGGGTACAGAACAAAGTCATGATAACACACGGGACAAAGAAATAGCGACCGGAAGAAGACAGGGTGACACTCCATGGTACATGATGAAAAAATGGCGACACTCTGGGTACAAGACTATGACCAACACCACTCAGGGGTACAGGACAAAGACATGGTGACACTCAAGGTACAGGAAGAAGACACAGCAACATTCAGGTTCCAGGACAAAGACGTTGCAATACTCAGACGCGCTAATACTTAAGGCCACAGAACGAAAATGTGCCCGACACTCAGGGGTACCAAATGAGGACATGTCAAAATTCTGAGTACAGGACAACGATCGTGTCATCAGTCTGTATAATTATATGGCAGCAAGGTGGCTCAGTGGTTAGTACAATGACTCAGTGGTCAGCAGTATTGCCTTGAAGTGCTGGTTCCTGGATTTGATACACCTACATAGAGTTTGTATGTTACTGTGTTGCTGGGTCCTCCAGTTTCCTCCCACACAATGATAGCTATACAAGCACAGTGTGTGATGATAATGTCTGTGAAGCGCTATGGAATATGCTGGCGCTATAAATCTGATCACAAGTGCACAGGTTATCCCGGGCAGCTCTTCACATCTGGCTCACACTCGCCCTCTTTATCAGGAGCAGATGCTCAGCGTCTGGAGGACACATGTAAGGCCTGGTTATTACATTGTAGAGCAGGGAGGGCATTTATCCGGCTGCTTTATTAGTCTTAGATCTGTTCCTGCGCTGGACATACAGATGTAGCAGAGCTGAGTATGTCATCAGAGACTATGGGGGGAGCAGCGCATCTATAGGGGAGAGGCGCACACATAAGAAATATATAACGCGTCTCCAGTGCAATATCAAAGAAGGCACCGAGCGGATGAAGTATTAATGGAGATGATATGAATAGGAAATCATTTTCAATATTTAAAGTAGCGGCACAATCCACGTCCTGTGTATACATAAAGAGAATAGCACAGCCCGCGACAAACACAAAAGCTTCTGATATTCAAATCCGGCCGCCTTTCATGCCTCTGATGTGCTGAGCGCGGCCCCCGCCCCGCAAACTCCCTCCAAAGAAGAGCGCTCAAAACTCCACAAGAAAGATAAACTTCTGCCGTGTCACCAACAAGAAAGACCCAGGTCACGTGTCCGAGGACAGAACAAAGGCGGCGAGCGCAGCTCTGAAGCTACAGATGGAGAACAACTCGTAGTTAACTCTTTACCAATGTTCTGTATCAAGATGACACATTACATATAACGTAACAGATGTCACCTGCAGTCCTATGTAACACCACAGATAATGTAGTAGATGTCACCTGCAGTCCTATGTAACACCACAGATAATGTAGTAGATGTCACCTGCAGTCCTATGTAATACTGTATAAGAGACTCCATATATTTTGCTATTATGCACATACAGTCCTGACCCCCGTCCTGGTCCCGGTATTTGGACAATATGTATGAACACTTATGACCGGGGCTCTCACTCCTCTTTTGTCCTCCTATCTCTTTATAGATTGTGAGCCGGGCCCGCTCTCCAAACATAGAATTTTGTTACCTTTAAGGGTAAACAGTTTAGTGTTATAGACTTCATTGATGTCTATGGAGAGAGCATTGTTTTGCAGTTTCTCTAGTGGTTGGTGATGGATCAGAGATATTTGGGGTTGGAGGGCTGCAGATACTCCCTCATTATCCCTCCCTCTGTGTGATATATTGTATAGAATCTATATAGAATATACATATGTAACTATATAGTAGGCGATAACTTTGTATCTTTTCCCTGTGAAGACTGTTTCTTCTCCTTTCGCCTGAATCCCGTGGACCGAGGCGCAGATGAAAGGGAACACAATCCATGTAGCTGATAATTAGTCCTGTCTGATAGTAAATAGCCTTATCTTGTCTGTCTTTCATCCCGAGATTCCATGCAAGGAAGCAGCGGAGCGATAATTCAGCATTATTCCCACCTCAGTGCACTAATCGCTTAAAGAGTAGCAAAAACCCAGCGCTGAGTGCCACGAGGTTCCTTGCAGCCTCCCAGCTCGAGGCAAAGTCCCCGCTACAGCAACATCCAGATGTCAGGAGCAATGTGCAGAGCCGGATGCAGCACACAGCTCCGTTCCAGTCTGCTCCAACATCTGTCCGATCTGCTGCTCTGCAACCTGCTGGATGAAGACTCGGCGGCACAGCCTGTGAAGGCGCACATCCATTATGTCTGTCACATTGTCCTGCTCGCTGCGTTACCTGCGCCCACACGGCTCCCGAGCAGTCGTTAGGTTTATGAGGCCGGCACAGGGTTTGTTCTTCACAGGACAGTACCTCGCTCCTCATTAATGTGACATGATGACTGCACAGAGCAGACCACAGTGCAGTGGCCCGGGACCCGCTAACTACCTGCTGCCTGCGCCAAGATAAATGGCCGATAACAAGAATTCGGTGCGTCTGTGAAGCTCTACGGGGAACGAAGCGCTCAGGCCTGTCGTAAAATAAAACCTTCTGTAACACATGAGCTCCAAAAGTCTGGAGAGTTTGTCAGGGCCTGAAGACATCTTCCCAAGTACTGTGTGGAGTCTGCATCTTGGCCTACTACATAGGGAACAGATTCTGGGGGACACTACTAATGGCTGCCATTACCCTGCCCATAGGGGTTATGACCCTCGGCCATGAAACCTTAAGGCTCTGGTCTTATACACACATAGCTGAGCATGTAGGCCAAGGGGGTTCCAATTTTTTACAGATGGAACTGGGATGACAACTGAGTGTCTTCTGTGCTACATTGATTTCAGTGGGAAGTTCCACACTTCTGATTTGTTTTCACAAAGCTGCATCGGACACGCTCAATAATCCTTGGAAAGGGGCATCAGAACCCCCCTCGGACTGTACAAATCGGAATTCACCTGCAAAAATGGCTCCCATTGACTTCAATGGGAGCTACTTGCTTTTCTTTCCGCTAGCTAGTAGCGGGAAAAAGAAGCGACGTGACCTATCTTGCCATGGATTCCGTGGCTGAGTCAGCTGCCGCGTCCGTGGCTCGAGACACTCTCCTGTTTAGGATCATTCATTAAGGCCTAATGAGGAGCGGGATGCCGCGAAGCAATGCCCATACACTGCTTGCAGCGCTTTTATCTCCACATTTTTCAGGCAGAATGGGGAAGGAAATCCCCCAGCATAGAGTAGGTGTGAACTTAGCCCTAGTGGTGGCAGTCAGGGGCGTAACGTGCAGAGGGGCAGTCACACCGGGGCCAGGAACCTTAGAGGGCCCATAAGCACTGGCATCAGTATTAAGATTGCAGCTTCCATCTGACCTATAAGCCAAGGAGTGCCACAGATTACCCAAACCACACTAAGGGTCCTTAGCACCCGTAACCATCACTATCAAGAATTCGCTGTAAGGATGAGGTAGGAGGCCCCGAACCAAAGAAGGCACCAATGGATGCGACCATGAATGAAGGAACTTTCCATATTCTGACCCCCAGTCATGATGTCCTTATTCTGGCCGGAGTATTCTCATACCTGTAGTATCTGACTGATAAACTGTTCATAGTCAGGGTTTCCCAGACCATAGAAAGTTCCTGTATTCATGATTGTGGCCAATGGCATCTGATCAAGAGAACAAATGTCACCACTAAGATGGTTAGAGGAAATTTTTGAAACTCTGCAAAATTTAAATTTTTTTATAGCTGCAAAAATGTTTTACTACGTTTATGGGAAATCTCCTTTCACATCCCCCATATAATCACCACAATCTCAGTAAATAAACCCGCTCATTCTCCATGCGTCTTATAAACTATAAGAGTCCACATATATTCCATCTGGGCATACAGACAATACCATTGTCCCCCTGATGAAGCTGAGGGGTGTATCTGAGCCCCCTATCAGACCTCTCTACTCCATCTGCCCATTACAGAATACACCGATGACAGTGCCGGCAGAGGCGCTTACGGAAATCATGTCCGGCTGTGGCGGCAAGCACAATGTCACAGAAATTTCCAGTGTGAAGTAAATGTTTTTTTTCTTTTCTGCCCTTTGCTGTAAAATCTAAAATAGCTCAGAAGCGATCCCCGCGGAGAGGCGCATTATCCCTATATGCAGAGGACACGGCGCGCTCAATCATGTACGAGGCCATTAATGCTACATCCCCCCAGCCAGAAACAGTCGGGTGGACTCTCGACATGACACTGCCTAGAAATTGTCTTTTTCTACGCTCCCTATGATAACCCTCGTGTGAAGACAGTGTGAGAGAATTTAGGTAAACTAGTGCCAATTATAATAAGTAGCCGGGGCCACACAATTGACCTCTCACTGTGATCCAATGGGAAGGAAACGAGAGAGAGTGCGGCCGGCCTAATGATAATCACTTGGAGGGAGGCTCGGGGTGCCATTTAACCCCACTTTCCTGTCATCTTCCTGCCATACATGCACTGGGGGGTCCCAAATAAATCACTGCACCCTGGAACGTGTGTCATGTATTGTCAGCTTAGTATTAAATCTGATGGAGATGAAGACCGCAACAATAGTCACCAATATAGAAGTCAAGTGCTAGAGCAAAGATAGTGCCCCCCCCCCACCTGATGTACAGAGAAGAGGAGAGAGAGAAAATCCCCCCCCCCAATTAATCTGATATATAGATAGAAACCGAGAAAGTAAATCCCCCTTATAGAAAAGAACAGAGACAGTGAATCCCCCCACCTGATGTACAGAAATAGTGAATCCCCCCACCTGATGTACAGAGATAGTGAATCCCCCCACCGGATGTACAGAGATAGCGAATCCGCCATTCGGATGTACAGAGATAGCGAATCCGCCATCCGGATGTACAGAGATAGCGAATCCCTCCACCGGATGTAAAGAGATAGCGAATCCCCTCACCTGATGTACAGAGACAGTGAATCCCCCCACTTGATATACAGAGACAGCGAATCCCCCCACCGGATGTACAGAAATAGCGAATCCCCCCACCTGATGTACAGAGATAGTGAATCCCCCCACCGGATGTACAGAGATAGCGAATCCGCCATCCGGATGTACAGAGATAGTGAATCCCCCCACCTGATGTACAGAGATAGTGAATCCCCCCACCTGATGTACAGAGATAGTGACTCCTCCCACCGGATGTACAGAGATAGTGACTCCTCCCACCGGATGTACAGAGATAGCGAATCCCTCCACCGGATGTACAGAAATAGCGAATCCCCCCACTTGATATACAGAGACAGTGAATCCCCCCACCTGATGTACAGAGATAGTGAATCCCCCCACCTGATGTACAGAGATAGTGATTCCTCCCACCGGATGTACAGAGATAGCGAATCCTCCCACCGGATGTACAGAGATAGCGAATCCCCCCACCGGATGTAGAGATAGCGAATCCTCCCACCTGATTGCTTTTCTCACTAGGTCTGTATTTCACTGGGTCAATCTAATTGCATTGGGGGGGGGGGGGGGTGACACTATTTGACATGGACAGACTTATTGCACAGGGGTAATTCCTTCATTTGTTATATAAGAACATTTTCTGTTTTCCAATTTTCGTCCTTTCCTTGCCTCGCCCAATACTTTAGTATCTGCTCCTCCGCCATGTTGGCTCCGCATCCATTTCGATATTTTTAATGCTATCTCTGTCCCTCCTCGGCACATCTATGGCATCCGCACTTTCTTGGCTGCTAGTGAATGAGTGCTGCCTGTGGGGGGCGCACGTGTGCAGAGGGGGCCACATTTTCATTGTTGCTATCGGTCCCCCTGTTTTGTGTATCCCTGATTTATATATAGTATATACACACAGGGAAGTGACCAGCATGGCCGTTTTGTCGGGTCAGTCTTGCCCGCTCCTCTTCGTCAGGGCCCTGGTTAACCCCTCATTTGCCGGGCTGCAGGGGGGCTGATCCGTGACAAGAGTTAATCCCGGCCACTTGCTATTATTTCCGTTGCCTGAAATTACGGTCGGGTAAAAGCGTTTAAGTGCGTCTCGGCATCATTAAGAGTGGCAGCTCCGGCGGAGCGAGCACATTACAGACAGCGCATTGAGGAAATTAATTCTCTTCAATAAAGTCATTTTTAAGCCTCATATATTTCCCAATCTAAACAGATGTCAGCGATTCATAAACAGAATAAATGGATGAAAATAATCCATTACCAATACGCGGAGACGCCGCCACCAGCCCAACGCCACAAGACGACAGGTACATCCTTCAGCCGCGCCGCCTGCTAACATCAGCCGACATTAACCCCTGCTAACAAATGGCTTTTCTATGACACGGCGAGCCGGCGATAGACTGCGCCGACACCGTCCTGATGCTACACGGGAGATGCATCCGTCGCAGGGTGTCACTCGGTACCCTCATATTTCTTGATAAAAGGCCGCCTCGCAACATTGTAGTTATTGAAAGGCCCCATTTACATGGCGGACACATTACACGCCACCGATCTCCGCGCGCATCACTCATGTGAGTCTCTTAGTGGCTGCGATAAAACAGCTGAGGGAAGCGAATGTCAGCGGCAGGCGGGAATTTATGTGGATGAGGGAATGCGCTGCCCTCGCTCCCGGATATTTATTAGCCCCCCACAACCTGCCGGTGCCTGCTCTGGGGGTAAAGAACAATCCTAAGACTTCAGCGGGTCGCCGTGTACAGCCCAGGGATCAAGCAATATTCTACATTGGTCCATGTATTCTCCTCCTGTTACATCCAAAGCTGCATTCACAGGTTGGATGGTCGCCATTAAAAATGGCCGCGGGTCATCAGTGATAAGATCTGAGGTCTGACTACTCGTCTGCAGGTTTGTAGGTGACCAGAGTCTAAGACAAGCTATAACTTTGATGGGACTCCTGCTCTGACGGCGGTGATGGAGGACGCACATGGCCGGACTAGACAATCGGTGGCTGAAGCTTTTGATCCTCAGTAATTCCTCTGGGCAGCTGCTGGATATCCCAGCTATAAATAGGCTTCTCAGTCCTGGAGGTGGCGATCAACCCACTGTACCCCCCCTCCCTAATGTTATATACCTAACCCCCGCCTATCAGTATCACATAAGACTAGATACACCTTATCAGCAGGCAGTATCGCGTGATTGGCTTAGATACACCATATCACCACATAGAAGGATGAGATACACTATATAAGCAGATAGTATCACATGTGATTGGGATTAGATACAGTATCACACAATAGGATTATATATACGGTATCATACATGATAGGATTAGATACCCAGCTGAGCAGACAAGATCACACATGATAAGATTAAACAGTGGCTTAGATATAAGTGTCTTTCTAGTATATAGGAGAGATTTATATGTCTTGTATCTGGAGACCTGGGTTTGTGAATACAATTCCAGAGCTACAGTTTGTGCTGACACATGTATAGACAGCACACTGGGAGGAAAGAGTGGGTGGAATCGATCTTGTCCAATCAGAGGGCAGATTTACATGTAACAAATATCCTGTGTATCGGTGACCACTGCTTCTCATACACTGCCCCTCCCCCCTTCCTTCTGGATTTAGGTTTGGCTTTTGGCTGGAGTCCCGCTCCCCTTCCACATACCTGGAGCTGTAATGGGCTGAGTCCAGAGGCGGCAGCAGCTGCCATCGACGATGGAATGAACTGCACGGGGTAGTTATCACCTGTGGGGAAGAACAATGGAAGCAGGTTCAGACACTGAGCGGAGAGGACACATAACATGTGGAGACACAACCCCTCCCTGCAACGCAACGTACCGAGCCCAAACATCTGCACAGACAATGGAACGCGTCAGATAACACTAACCTGGGTGTGAGGAGACCAGGAGGGAGCACAAGTCTATGTGATAGCAATCCCAGAGCCAGGGGGTCACATAAAACAAATGGGGTGAAGAGGCGCAAAACGCGTTACACTGGATATACAGCAATCCCAGACCCCGGGGGTCACATATTTAACATATGGGGAGTGTGTCCTGATACACGACATCCCTCTAATTATTATCACTGTAACAAATTTACTTTACATTGACATATAACGCCCCCAATAGACCGGGCCCCGAACTGCAGTCAATGGGACATGTAACACATACAAGACACTAAACTGCAAATCGACTCTTTCTGGAAATTCTGGACACATTTCAGGATCAGACGGGTTTGTGATATCGTTGATGACTCTGGTGTAAAACTATCCTCCCTATCACCCAGCTTTCCCATGCTCCCGAACAGCAGATCTGTCCCTCCTGCCTGTACAACTAAACAGACTTCGCTTCCTTGGTGACATCTTCGGTGTCAGATCCAGTGGCGGCCATGTTGGTCAGCTGTTCCCGCAACAGGTAGTGACCAGAACAGATACCCCCGACAGCAAATGACACAGTAATATTGTACGTTACCACGCAACATTATTACACAACCACTAATTATATTTGTTTATGATCGATGCAAACCACAACCGTTCTGCGCGCCGCCGCCGCCGCCTCCTCCGCCGTCACACGCTGCCTCCAGGCCATGTGTAAGTACACAGCTCTCCTGCAATTGTGGTTTTCCTAATGATGGAGCTGTGTGGTATAAACCTGTCATATTCCCCGTATCCGTCTGTCATGGCCGTGGCGTTACAATGGACTATTAAACCGACAATAAATATGAAAGTCATTAGAGGAAGCTGTAACAATGTATCAGCTGCACAGATGAAGACGGGCAGCGGAGCGGAGCCCCCGCTAATGACACCGGGAGGTAATTGTATCAGCCGCCGCACATAAGTGACACCTCAGGAGATGTCATATTGTGACCTGTCTCTCCTAATTGATGTGGGCGGTGAGAGGGCAGACACTCGGGGCGAGCGGCCATTACACGCCGTGAACAATTACACAAGTGTTCCGTCAATTACTGATGAGAAGAAGAAACTAATAGAAGTGACAAACTCGTCTGTGCGACACTGCTGGAGCCGGAACCTGGACGGACAGAACCACAGACTCATAAGTATGGCTACCTGAGACTGCCCTCTAATATCACTAGGACGACTCATAAATGTCAAGTGTGACTGATACACAGGTGACCCCCCCACCCCTGGATCAGTACAGGAAAAGTAATGTAATGTATGTACACAGTGACTGTACCAGCAGAATAGTGAGCACAGCTCTGGAGTATAATACAGGATAAGTAATGTAATGTATGTACACAGTGACTGCACCAGCAGAATAGTGAGCGCAGCTCTGGAGTATAATACAGGAAAAGTAATGTAATGTATGTACACAGTGACTGTACCAGCAGAATAGTGAGTGCAGCTCTGGAGTATAATACAGGATAAGTAATGTAATGTATGTACACAGTGACTGTACCAGCAGAATAGTGAGCGCAGCTCTGGGGTATAATACAGGATAAGTAATGTAATGTATGTACACAGTGACTGTACCAGCAGAATAGTGAGCGCAGCTCTGGAGTATAATACAGGATAAGTAATGTAATGTATGTACACAGTGACTGCACCAGCAGAATAGTGAGCGCAGCTCTGGAGTATAATACAGGATAAGTAATGTAATGTATGTACACAGTGACTGTACCAGCAGAATAGTGAGCGCAGCTCTGGAGTATAATACAGGATAAGTAATGTATGTACACAGTGACTGCACCAGCAGAATAGTGAGCGCAGCTCAGGAGTATAATACAGGAAAAGTAATGTAATGTATGTACACAGTGACTGTACCAGCAGAATAGTGAGCGCAGCTCTGGGGTATAATACAGGAAAAGTAATGTAATGTATGTACACAGTGACTGTACCAGCAGAATAGTGAGCGCAGCTCTGGAGTATAATACAGGATAAGTAATGTAATGTATGTACACAGTGACTGTACCAGCAGAATAGTGAGCGCAGCTCTGGAGTATAATACAGGATAAGTAATGTATGTACACAGTGACTGTACCAGCAGAATAGTGAGCGCAGCTCTGGAGTATAATACAGGATAAGTAATGTATGTACATAGTGACTGCACCAGCAGAATAGTGAGCGCAGCTCTGGAGTATAATACAGGATAAGTAATGTAATGTATGTACACAGTGACTGCACCAGCAGAATAGTGAGCGCAGCTCTGGAGTATAATACAGGATAAGTAATGTAATGTATGTACACAGTGACTGCACCAGCAGAATAGTGAGCACAGCTCTGGAGTATAATACAGGATAAGTAATGTAATGTATGTACACAGTGACTGCACCAGCAGAATAGTGAGCGCAGCTCTGGTGTATAATACAGGATAAGTAATGTAATGTATGTACACAGTGACTGCACCAGCAGAATAGTGAGCGCAGCTCTGGGGTATAATACAGGATAAGTAATGTAATGTATGTACACAGTGACTGTACCAGCAGAATAGTGAGCGCAGCTCTGGTGTATAATACAGGATAAGTAATGTAATGTATGTACACAGTGACTGCACCAGCAGAATAGTGAGCGCAGCTCTGGGGTATAATACAGGATAAGTAATGTAATGTATGTACACAGTGACTGTACCAGCAGAATAGTGAGCGCAGCTCTGGAGTATAATACAGGATAAGTAATGTAATGTATGTACACAGTGACTGCACCAGCAGAATAGTGAGTGCAGCTCTGGAGTATAATACAGGATAAGTAATGTAATGTATGTACACAGTGACTGCACCAGCAGAATAGTGAGCGCAGCTCTGGAGTATAATACAGGATAAGTAATGTAATGTATGTACACAGTGACTGCACCAGCAGAATAGTGAGCGCAGCTCTGGAGTATAATACAGGATAAGTAATGTAATGTATGTACACAGTGACTGCACCAGCAGAATAGTGAGCGCAGCTCTGGAATATATTACAGGATAAGTAATGTAATGTATGTACACAGTGACTGCACCAGCAGAATAGTGAGCGCAGCTCTGGAGTATAATACAGGATAAGTAATGTAATGTATGTACACAGTGACTGTACCAGCAGAATAGTGAGCGCAGCTCTGGGGTATAATACAGGATAAGTAATGTAATGTATGTACACAGTGACTGCGCCAGCAGAATAGTGAGCGCAGCTCTGGGGTATAATACAGGATAAGTAATGTAATGTATGTACACAGTGACTGTACCAGCAGAATAGTGAGCGCAGCTCTGGAGTATAATACAGGATAAGTAATGTAATGTATGTACACAGTGACTGCACCAGCAGAATAGTGAGCGCAGCTCTGGAGTATAATACAGGATAAGTAATGTAATGTATGTACACAGTGACTGCACCAGCAGAATAGTGAGCGCAGCTCTGGAGTATAATACAGGATAAGTAATGTAATGTATGTACACAGTGACTGCACCAGCAGAATAGTGAGCACAGCTCTGGAGTATAATACAGGATAAGTAATGTAATGTATATACACAGTGACTGTACCAGCAGAATAGTGAGCGCAGCTCTGGAGTATAATACAGGATAAGTAATGCAATGTATGTACACAGTGACTGCACCAGCAGAATAGTGAGCGCAGCTCTGGGGTATAATACAGGATAAGTAATGTAATGTATATACACAGTGACTGTACCAGCAGAATAGTGAGCGCAGCTCTGGAGTATAATACAGGATAAGTAATGTAATGTATATACACAGTGACTGTACCAGCAGAATAGTGAGCGCAGCTCTGGAGTATAATACAGGATAAGTAATGTAATGTATGTACACAGTGTCTGCACCAGCAGAATAGTGAGCGCAGCTCTGGAGTATAATACAGGATAAGTAATGTAATGTATGTACACAGTGACTGCACCAGCAGAATAGTGAGCGCAGCTCTGGAGTATAATACAGGATAAGTAATGTAATGTATGTACACAGTGACTGCACCAGCAGAATAGTGAGCGCAGCTCTGGAGTATAATACAGGATAAGAATTGTCTTCTATGTACACAGTCTATGGAGATTAAACTCTCTCTTTGTGGTCAGATATGACTAGGGTGATAAAGCTGCGGGAGACATGATGACTACTTATCAGGGGTCAGGCATTTTCCTGGATAAAAACTTAAACTCTGCATCATCTAGACAAATATTGGACTGAATAACGGAGTCCATTCTAGCTGAAATTGTAAAGCGGTCATCTCCAGATCCCACAATAGCTCTGTGCATTAATGCATTGTATGACCACCTCCCTATAGTAGTACACATCCAGAAAACGGGTTGGGTCTGTTTCCAAGTATATATGTCCTTCATTCACTGGGCACCAAACCCATGAGGGCAGTGACTAGTGGGAGAATTGTCCATGAGAGATAAGAAGGAGCTTTATGTGTTTGCCGCACAATACGCCACATTTGCCGCTCAGAATGAAGTGAGGTCACAGCGCACAGATTAATGCATTAAGGCTACGGGGGTAACAATGCGGAAACTAAGACTTCACCCCCTCATGAGGGACACCCAGCCAAGTCCCCATTAACGTGGAGTTAAAAAAGTGTCTTGGTAATCTGGGCAGCCGCTTTGCATTTTGCCCATAATACCTCATCAGCCCATCGAGCACAGTATGCGCGGCGCACAGTCCACTAACAATTGGCTTCTGATTGCATATGACGATTTGCTACAATGGCTGCACTAGCGCTATATTGTGCTGGACTCACACCGAGCAATATTCAAAATATCCGGCTTATTTTCCTCCTTCCATGTGGTTGATTTTGGGTCGCTGACGATTCGCGCCGCAGGGTTTTTTGTTTTGTTTTTCTCCTCCTGGAAACGCAATAAATCTCCGGCGTTGACGCTGACGTTATGTTTATTCGACGCGCCGGATGTAGATCGGAATTTGGGTTAAATAACATTCCCTTTATCTTCTGTATAAGAGAAGCATCGGCGGCAGGGGAAGCGTCTGAATTAATGATGCTTTAAAGAGGGAGAAAATAATCATTTAAACTAGCAGCAGGAACTACTGTAGGTACGATGCCCCCTCGCACGCCATGAATTATTCATCCGCCGCCTTTGTCTCGTCGGTGTCTCCCTCCACAATATATTGATGGAGCTTATATTGCGCAATAAACATCCGTATGTTTATAGGGATTCATCCCGCTCTATAGTGTCCGATGGACGGGGTGGCAGACATATTGGATTCAGGAAGTCGTATGGCGGCATTGTGTTGTGTGAGTTGTAGTAATTCTAAGTGAATGAAAAGTTTTATAAAGGGGACGGAGAGAGAAAGGTTTATACAAGGGGCGGAGAATGAGAAGAGCGACATTTATAGGGGCGGAGAATGAGAAGAGCGACATTTATAGGGGCGGAGAATGAGAAGAGCGACATTTATAGGGGCGGAGAATGAGAAGAGCGACATTTATAGGGGCGGAGAATGAGAAGAGCGACATTTATAGAGGGGGCGGAGAATGAGAAGAGCGACATTTATAGAGGGGGCGGAGAATGAGAAGAGCGACATTTATAGGGGTGGAGAATGAGAAAAGCGACATTTATAGGGGTCGGAGAATGAGAAGAGCGACATTTATAGGGGTGGAGAATGAGAAAAGTGACATTTATAGGGGCGGAGAATGAGAAAAGTGACATTTATAGGGGCGGAGAATGAGAAGAGAGACATTTATAGGGGCGGAGAATGAGAAAAGTGACATTTAAAGGGGCGGAGAATGAGAAAAGGGGCAGTTAGAGGGGGTGGAGAATGAGAAGAGCGACATTTATAGAGGGGCGGAGAATGAGAAGAGTGATATTTATAGGGGCGGAGAATGAGAAAAGCGACATTTATAGAGGGGGCAGAGAATGAGAAGAGCGACATTTATAGGGGCGGAGAATGAGAAGAGCGACATTTATAGGGGCGGAGAATGAGAAAAGCGACATTTATAGAGGAGGCGGAGAATGAGAAGAATGACATTTATAGGGGCGGAGAATGAGAAAAGCAACATTTATAGGGGTCGGAGAATGAGAAGAGCGGCATTTATAGAGGGGCGGAGAATGAGAAAAGTGGCGGTTATAGGGGCGGAGAATGAGAAGAGTGACATTTATAGGGGAGGAGAATGAGAAGAGCGGCATTTATAGAGGGGCGGAGAATGAGAAAAGTGGCGGTTATAGGGGCGGAGAATGAAAAGAATGACATTTATAGGGGCGGAGAATGAGAAGAACGACATTTATAGGGGCGGAGAATGAGAAGAGCGGCATTTATAGAGGGGCGGAGAATGAGAAAAGTGGCAGTTATATGGGTGGAGAATGAGAAGAGTGACATTTATAGAGGGGCGGAGTGTAATCTTATATCTGATCATACATGATCACTTCTTTTCTTGATCACTTTCCTTGATTGTTTCTCATATGTCTTGACTCCCATCTTGTAATCCGCTTCCTTAGGATACCTTTTCATACTGGACATAATCTGGCCATGTGGGGGCGCCGTTCCACCAGGGTATCTCTCAGATAAGTCGTACTGCCGGTGACAGTCAGGCGTCAGGCCATCTCTACCTTTGTACATGAACTGAGATGACTGAATATTCATTGTTTCATCCTGTCCAAATACTTGAGAAGGAATGAGGCTTATTCATGTGAACGAGTCCCGACCCGCCAGATATGTCTGCCAAACAATACGGGAGGTTACATAAACCACCTGTCAATTCCCATTGTAATGGAAGAGCCATAAGCTCGTGCTCCACCTCCCTCTATACATACACTCTGCCCCCATTGTAAATCTCGCACTCCTTGTACTCATGTAATAAGCTTGTTCTCCATCTGCATGAAAAAGTCTTAAAATGTTATGTGACATTGAATAATAAAGTCACCATTACAGGAGGCATCATTCACTCAGCTTTCTCAGAGTCCCGAGGGGGGGGGGGGTAACATGCAGTCCTGATGACATTCTTAATCTCTTTGGGATAGTATGGGACGCCTATGGGTCGTGTCCTGACTACAGTATAGCGTACGCCCTTGTATTCATGACAATGGGGTACGTGACTGGGCACTGAGGGGTTAACCCCCCCCTCGCAGACAAATAATGAAGCATCTCCCGATGACACTTCCCCGTGGCGATTCTCCGCACAGCTGCCGTACTTCACTTCTATGAAATATCTGAACGTTCCTCTTTATTCCCAGCTTCGGCCGCCACACCCTGAACTTTATTGCCTCTTGTTTGGCGTTGGAGGCGACATTCTCCTCAGGAATTACAACTCCAATTATCCTCCTAATGATATTACACCATAACCATGAGGAGAGTGCGGACAACCCACAGCAATATCCGCGTATACCTCTGTGTCTACATCTAAAGGTTTCTTCTGCTCCTCTAGGAAGGCTTTCTCCAAAATTTTGGAGTGTTTGTGGGAAATTTTGCCCATTTATCGCATTGGGAAAGCCGGGCTCTGGTTAGTTTGTGGGATGGGGTTGAGGACAGGACTGTGTAGACATTCAGGTTCCTTTGCACCAAACCTTTATGGACTTTGCTTTGTGCATTGGAGAATAGAAAAAAAGCCTTCACTGATCTGTTCCTGCAAAGTCGAGAGCGACAACTGTCCAAAACGTCTTGGTGCACTAAGGCATTAAGATTTTCCATTATTGCAACTAAAGGGTTAAGGGTAAGTTCACACGGGATTTTTTGGTCAGGAGTTTGTGGCCATATCCGCTTCAAAATCCTGACCAAAAAGACGGCTCCCACTGAAATCAACGGGAGCTGGTCAGTACTTTTTTTCGGGAGCTGGAAGAAACGGAGCGGGGTGCTCATTATTTCAGTCGGATTCGCCTCGAGACATCTGTCTGAAGTCACTCTCTCCCAACTGGACCCATTTATTTGGGCCTAATTCGGAGCGGAGTGCGCGACTGGATGGCGGTGCAGTGCATTGGCATCCAGTCGCAGCTACCTGTACTTTGGTCCTCCGCCTCAGGTTCTGGACCAAAAAACCCCATGTGAACTGACCCTAATGGGCCCTGAAAAATAACCCCATTGCATTACCCCTCATTCACCAATCTGTACAGCTGGCACAATGTAGTCAGGCCGCTATTGTCCTCCTGACACTCACCAGACCCGACAAAAAGCAAAAGCGGCGAGGACAGCGAATCACCGGGATAAAAAAAAAAGGCCCAAATGCTTCATAAAATGAAGCTCAGGGCGGAAAAAAGTCAAAAAAGCAGAAGTAGCCTAATAAATGTGCCCCGGGTAAGAGAGGAGAGTACAGGGATCCTACTGCGGGGACATGAGGTCAGGTGATCGCTCCCTGCTCTCCGGGCCACACATCACACCCGGAGGATATTTACCACCGTCATTAGGAGAACAGGTCGTTCCGGACAGAGGAAGATTACACCAAAGGTTTGTGTTGGCCGAGTGATCGTCAAGGTCATTATCTTTACTGCGCGACGTCCACTCAGGAGGCGTTTAATGCGCTCGTAAAGGGAGAAATATGGCCGTTTAATTGAATTCACCAGGACTGCCTTGGAAATGTGGCGGCTTTTATCGTGCGCGCGGCTCAGCCATTTCCAGTCATCATTGTTTCACAACAACAAATGATACAAAGTGATATAAAACAGACAACGCTGATTATGACACGTTACAAAAAGCCGAGAGAATAATAGATGCAAATTACCGGCACATTCTATTCAAGTGTGGTAAAACGCGGCGGCGGCGGAAGGTGGAGGAGAGCGGCAGCACCGCGCTTAAATGTATTATTAATTAAATGTACTGCTAATGTATTATTAAATGAATGATTAATGCAGCGCTTTGTTGGGGCGCGCCAATTAGGTGCTGAATGTATAGACCCATCCTATTCAGACATTTACCTGCCGCAGATTACCGCCATTGCAGAAAACCACCATCGGACACGAGTTTTATGACCTACAGATGTATAGAACCGGTGCGGAGAGAGAAGTGTATAGACTGTATATAATATGAGATGGGGACAAAGTGGTCGGAGGTCACGCTGTCTCCAAGAAGCCTTTGATGTTGTCACTAGGTTCCAGGAAGAAAATATCTCATCCAGGGAAAGCTGGGTAAGATATAAGGAGGGATTGGCCAGTCTCCATATGGACACCTGCCGTTTGTGTAAGATAAATAATGTCATTTTTAGTTCCTAGAGCTCGGCTTCGGTTTCTCACTACCTGATATGGCTGATAACAGGGAGCAATAGACTGTATTCCCCTGTCCTACAGTCAGTCTCTGCCTGGTTTGAAATGGCTGATAACAGGGAGCAATAGATTGCATGCACCAGTCCTACAGTTGGCCTCTCCCTGACAGTAAGTAGAGGTTTGTCTATGGACACAGTGCTGTATGATCACAGGCCTGGGGTAGGTTTTGAGCCTTGATAAGGCAGTGAAAGGGTTAATAGCGGAGCGTGAGCAGCTGCGGAGAATCTTGGCACGGGATCAGCGGACAAGTTGCAGCAGTTTCTCCTCACATTTGTATCGGGATTTCAGATACTTTACTGGACGAGTTATTCCTGTGATTTCTACATGAACAGAACACGTGTTACAACAAGACCCCCCCCCCCCCATATACCGCTACCATGTCCACCGTGCCGAGAATAAAGCCAGCGGAAGTTCACACACTACCCGTGAGTGTCCACCTAGGGCTGTGATAAGACCCCTGGAGAGAGGGAGCCCGTCTTCTTGGCTACATTTTTCTCAGTGGAACTTTTTGCAAAAATCTTTGCGGTGTCCAGGACTACTTAGCATCAGTCCTGTCCTGTTCGGTGTATCACACATCTCCCCGCTCTCGGGGTTGTCGCAGCCTTGGGCTCAGTCTCTGATTGACTTATCATTAATCATGTAGAAGTCACCTTGGAGTAGACTGGATCGGGTGGAGGCATCAAAACAACATAGTAAAGTGAGAATCCTGCACGGAATCCAGGACGCAGGTTATCGTTGTGGTCAATTCCTTTATAACTAATTTTTGCATGCTGGCCTCTTCATAAATCTGTGACGTCGCTGTCTCTCTGGTAGTATAATTCACGCCATTTATAGTAAAATCTGGGGTTCAATCCACCTATATAAGAAGCTCAGCAACAACAGTAACATGCACAAAAAGTTGTTACCAAACTGGTGCAATAACAGTAAGATAAATTCTCTCCGATAAATTCAGCCAAGGGGATCCCATGGATAAGGAACATAGCTCAGTAGGTTACTGGACCTCTTGGTTTTCACAGTGATCCCATCAATAATGAGCGTAAATGGGGCATCTCATGGTAAAAAAGAAAGAAACTTAGAAGATCCTACAAGAAAGTGGAAGTCAGTGGGTAAAGGGCAGAGAGCGTGGATCCTATACATAACAGTAGATCCCAAAGATAATGGGCAGAGCTCAGCTAATCCCATAGAGAAGAGACATATCTGATCCCATGGATAACAACAGTCTGGACAGCAGGGTTTACATAATAGAGTGTAATCTGTAGGAGGAGCCAAGACCTGCAAAGCCAAATTACATCAATGGGACTAAAGTCTGTCAGCTCCAGATGCAGGTTATCATAGATGAGGGCATCAGATTCAGATGGTCGTATATGATGTTATCAGGTCCGGGTCATATACAACGTTATCATCTCCAGATTATCATATATGAGATCATCAGACGCTGATGATCATATAACTTCATCAGTTCCAGATACATGTGATCATATATGATGTCATCAGCTTCCGATACATGTGATTATATATGATGTCATCAGCTTCCGATACATGTGATCATTTATGATGTCATCATCTTCCGATACATGTGATTATATATGATGTCATCAGCTTCAGATACATGTGATCATTTATGATGTCATCAGCTTCCGATGCATGTGATCATGTATGATGTCATCAGCTTCCGATACATGTGATTATATATAATGTCATCAGCTTCCGATACATGTGATTATATATGATGTCATCAGCTTCCGATACATGTGATTATATATGATGTCATCAGCTTCCGATACATGTGATCATTTATGATGTCATCATCTTCCGATACATGTGATCATATATAATGTCATCAGCTTCCGATACATGTGATTATATATGTCATCAGCTTTCGATACATGTGATTATATATGATGTCATCAGCTTCCGATATATGTGACTATATATAATGTCATCAGCTTCCGATACATGTGATCATTTATGATGTCATCAGCTTCCGATACATGTGATCATTTATGATGTCATCAGCTTCCGATACATGTGATTATATATGATGTCATCAGCTTCCGATACATGTGATCATTTATGATGTCATCAGCTTCCGATATATGTGATTATATATGATGTCATCAGCTTCCAATACATGTGATCATTTATGATGTCATCAGCTTCCGATACATGTGATCATGTATGATGTCATCACCTTCCGATACATGTGATCATGTATGATGTCATCAGCTTCCGATACATGTGATTATATATAATGTCATCAGCTTCCGATACATGTGATTATATATGATGTCATCAGCTTCCAATACATGTGATCATTTATGATGTCATCAGCTTCCGATACATGTGATCATGTATGATGTCATCACCTTCCGATACATGTGATTATATATAATGTCATCAGCTTCCGATACATGTGATCATTTATGATGTCATCAGCTTCCGATACATGTGATTATATATGATGTCATCAGCTTCCGATACATGTGATCATATATGATGTCATCAGCTTCCGATACATATGATTATATATGATGTCATCAGCTTCCGATACATATGATAATATATGATGTTATCAGCTTCCGATGCAGATTATTATATGTCATTATTTATGATGTCATGATCCTCACATACACATAGGGATATGATTTTTTTTTTTGATAGACTACAATCTCAGATATTCAGGAGTCGACATACAGCGGTTTTTCTCGTGACCCTCTAGCTCCTCAGGGTGGATCCTGCACAGAAATCTGGGAAATCCTAAGTGTTACAGCCTTTTCTGCCATAACACCTGCGCCCAGGACACAGACATTCGCCGTCCTCCCGCTGACTTGTCAGTCTGGGACACATGCGGGGAGCTGTCACTGTGGGCGATCCGCCCGGCGGCACCTTCCAGGTAATTTGTAACAAACCTGAATTGGAAATTGCGGAAACGGGAGTTGTGAATGTAACGCGGCGGAGCGGAAGCAAAGTTTTCTATTTCTAATTCGTTAATTAAATTTCACTGCATTTTTATTATTTCTTGACGCTCATTAAGGGTGAGAATTTCTGCACAAAAAACGATTAATCGCTGTTTAGTAAAAAGGTACGAAGAAGAGAAGGCGAGGAGCTCAGGGAAAGTTGTGGGGCGGCCAAATGCAAATGAAGAGTCGCTGAAGAATGTCTGAAGCAGCTGAGTGCGGCATCTGTAGCCCGGGAACACTTAATAATCAATTAGCCACGAATTCACTTCATATTACAAGGTTGCTTCTCACTACACGGCTAAATAGATCATCTCACTGCAAACGTCCTCAAGACGAGCGGAGAGCCGCGATGGAGAGGACGCCGAGGGCCCTGGGTGGAGTCAGTGCCATACAATCGCCTCGTGGTGACACAGCAAGGAATGGACAGACCTGTGACCCCCCCCCCCCCCCCCCCTGGCAATAATACTAATCCACTGAGGGACATGAGACAGACTGTGTAGGAAATAACATACATACTGGGACAGTCTTTTCATGTTTAGATACAACCGTATTGGACTAAGATACACCCCTCCTATTCTGAGATACAGTCTTCCTAGTCTGGGATATACCTTTCCTGGATTGACATACACCCCTCCTGGATTCACATATACTCTTGCAGATACGATCTGACTGGTCCAAGATAAAATGTTTAAACTATGTCTGAGGAAGAGGCCGAGAGCCTTGAAAGCTTGCAATTTGTCATCATTTTAGTTAGCCATTAAAAAAAAGGTATCAACTAATGAAGACTCAATTTTTTATGTTCCCTTCCTATTATGAGATACAACATTCCTGGCCTGAGAAATAACCTTCCTGGTCCAAGATACACCCCTCCCATCCTGAGGTACAACCTTCCTAAAGTTACACCCTTCCTAGTCTGAGCTACAACCTTCCTAAAGATACACCCCTCCCATCCTGAGGTACAACCTTCCTAAAGATACCCCCCTCCCATCCTGAGGTACAACCTTCCTAAAGATACCCCCCTCCCATCCTGAGGTACAACCTTCCTAAAGATACACCTCTCCCATCCTGAGGTACAACCTTCCTAAAGATACACCCCTCCCATCCTGAGGTACAACCTTCCTAAAGATACCCCCCTCCCATCCTGAGGTACAACCTTCCTAAAGATACACCTCTCCCATCCTGAGGTACAACCTTCCTAAAGATACACCCCTCCCATCCTGAGGTACAACCTTCCTAAAGATACCCCCCTCCCATCCTGAGGTACAACCTTCCTAAAGATACCCCCCTCCCATCCTGAGGTACAACCTTCCTAAAGATACCCCCCTCCCATCCTGAGCTACAACCTTCCTAAAGATACCCCCCTCCCATCCTGAGGTACAACCTTCCTAAAGATACCCCCCTCCCATCCTGAGGTACAACCTTCCTAAAGATACACCTCTCCTAGTCTGAGTTACAATCTTCTTGGCTTGAAATACAACTATCCTGGCTTTAGACACAACCTTCCTACTTGAAGATATACCTTTTATGACCTGAGTTACAACCTTCCTCATCTGAGAAACCACTGAAATGGCCTGAGATACTTATACCACCTTCCAGGTTTGAAATCTCCCCCTGTGATTCACCATTCCTGGGATAAAATACCACTTTCCCGGCTTGATATACTGTCACACCTTCCGGTCTGAGATATACCGATCCTGGCTTGAGCTACCACTTGCTTTCCAGAGCTCCTGTACCACCTTCTTGGTCTGAGATACCCCTCCTAACCTGATATACGCTCCCGCTATACACACAGAGATTTTCTACTCCAGAATGTGCCATTGTTTTGTCACCCACCTGGTTTGTAGGTTAGTCCTGGGGGGAAGAGGAATCCCTGCTGGGCTGCAGCCGCCGCTGCCAACGTCCGCTGGTCGTGTGAGAAGATGGGGATCATGAGAGGAGGCATGTGACCTTGGACCTGCCGAACACAAGACTTAGATCAGACACAATGCACAAATCCATCCTGGCAGATGCTTCTTCACAGATCACACTTCCTGCGCCAAGCCCCACGTAACCTGCTGGAATTTCGGATAGTTCCACGTTTACATATAAAAGCCCCATGTGTCCGGACCATGTACTCTGCAGGATCTGATCCATGCACAACAGGATCACTGCTGTCTATCATCCTTACATGTATAAGATATAAGGAAATCATGTACAGAAATCCACGCTCTATTACTGGCTATGGCAACCAAATTGGCATCACCCAGCTTCCCCAAAGACAGATCTACTGAGTAGTATAGAGGATGAACGGATAGACGAGGATGAATGTTACGCATTACAAATCTGCAGATTGTAACCCGAATATAAGATGGTCATGTGACTCCCCGATATCATCAGAACCACCAAAAACGAGGCTCAACGTACTGAAAACCGAGAAGATCTGCCACTTTATAAGAGGTTTTATATCTTAACCACTCAATACTGTCAAGACCTCTGCTTGCTGTCAGTAAATGTTGCATATCCAGAGGCTAAAAATCTGCCCTGACATAAAACTTCTCACAGCTGAGGGCCTGTTACATTGGATCTGTGTGAAAACGTCTGTAAGCCAAACAAACCAGCAGCAGAAACCTCTCTCTTGTCCTGGTAATTTGCTACAATGTATCGGTGCCGGTGACATGTCTCAGTCTGTGGTCCAGGATTGTTTTTGATTCTTAGGCTCCTTGCACATGACCGTAGTGGTTTTTACTGTCCACTGATCCACAATTCGCAAAAAACAAGTCCCCCATGTCATCCACAATCACAGATATGGAAAACGACTCATACGATCCCCTGGGGGATATAATAAGGCCTGCTTTACAACGGCTCCAAACACTACGGCCATATGTTTGAGCCCATAGAAATGAATAGGTAATCCGGATAAAAACTACGCGACTACTTGGTTACGGCATATAGCAGTCGCCACCATCTTTATCCCGCCACCCCCGAGTTATCATCGCTGCGTATAATAAACTTCTGGTCATTTCTATCATGTGACTTGCTTTACTACCTGCTGTTATAAGGAAACAAACATAAATTAGCGGTTGTTTTTATAGAGGGCGCTCGCCACGGCCAACCCTCCCCATCGCTGTCAAGTTACGTTGTTTGGCGTTTTTTTTTCACCTGTCTTGTGTGTTTATTAAGCACCATAAGAAATGACTGAAGCGTCGCATTATACAAAACATTTTATATTCCCGAGCATCAAACCAGAATATTAAAAACTCAGATGCCGCAAGATTTACAGTAAAACTGCGACATCATTGCATGAAATAAAACTAATGTCCTCCATTAGCGGCTCCTGCTTCTCGCTCGCGCTTTATGACTTGATGCGATACAATATTCTCCAGAAATGACTGAACGGCGAATGTCAAGAATACTGACACTTCAGAAAGAATAAAAGCAAAGAGAGACAAACGCCAGCTGTCGGAACTGGCAGCCATTTTATTATTGTGTGTAAACTTAATGAAGACGTGCGACATTGTTACCTTGTCCGCGCCGCCGAGGATACGACGAGAGGAGACGGAATTAACTCAGCTCAAGTAACAACCCAATAAACAGCTCAAAGGAAGAAACATCGCAATCATTCCCGAACGTTAGCGGCTGACAAAGAAGTTCTGTCGCCCACGGACGGTAAGCTAATAAATAAAGACGGGAAAAAGTAACAAGAAATATCAGCGAATGTCACCGGGAGGGGCTGCAATTATTAATATGCAAATAGCACGTGCTACATAATATCAAAGTACAACATCCAACATTGTAGACACACTGACACCATCGCGAGAAGAAAGGAGGCTCAGATGGCAAGAGAAGGAACTTGATTACATTTCATGACACAGTGACCACTAGATGGCAGCAGCTTGTAATGATTCTGGATCTTTCTTCCAATTCCTACTTCTATTTAATCATCTTTGCTTATTATGACAATTTCAATGCTGCAAACAATCCCGCAGGTCAGATGTTGACGATAAACTAATAAAACATCCAACCGGACCCTCGGACATTGATCGGAGCAATCGTCCAGCCGTAAGACACAATGGTTCAATCGATGTGCTGATTGTTCGCCACCGCTGGGAATAATACAAATTCTCAGAAATGTAGAGAATACGCAGCGGAGACCCAGCGCAGGACACAGGACATTAACCCTGTCAGGTGCTGGTGGTGACACGCCAGACGCCAAGTGTTACATTTGCAGAAACAATTATCGACATGCCGCGCACCATATCCTTACCCTGTGGCCGTGTACACAATGTGTCACCATAACATTTCCAGGTACAGAGACTCCTGAGCCCTGGCCATTAACCCCTGAGTCACGTCTCGCTTCACGACCTCCGATCGGCCCCTGACGCTGCAGTTTGTGATTTTCTGCTCCGGGGAGAACAATACATTAATGAGGCTCAGGTCAGATCGGTCAAATCACTGGTTCCCAAAGGAACCAAAACTAGCCAGAGGGGGGATGAAGGAGCCCCTATAACCGGATATCAGGTCCTGACTATAAACAGGAACATACTGGATCCACTCAGGACATTACTGCACAACCTCAGACGTAAATACTAAAGAACTGTGGGCTCCAAAAAGATCCGAACTCCTTGAGACGTCTCAGCATCATGTGACATTCACTGTATACTGCCCTTCCCTCCGCCATCTTTAACAATGTGAAACTGCAGGAAGTCAAGTTTTATGTAAGACGTATACGGGAGTATAAAATATACTCAATGAGGTTTATTTCTATGGACACGGAACTCAATAGAGATGCTCCATATTACAATTTCTAAGGTGTGAAATCCTACAATAACAAGAATTAAACGTATTAACGAATCGTCTTGAAGAACACTGTTCTGTTCTCATAAGTGGCTGGAAATTCACGCCGGGGGGAGTTTATGCGACAAAACAAGGAATTAGAACAGAACGTTCGGAATTTCGCTGCGTGTTGACCCGTCCACTGCCAAATATCCCTCCGACTTCAGGTGCCATTCCTGAGTGGCGGCGCACACTGACTCCCTTCTTAATTGACCACATGAGCGGGTCTCGGGGGGCGCCGTAAGATGCAGGTTAATAAAGGTCACCCAGAAATAAACACTTTACAGGATTTTCCTGAATTCATTTCTCCAGAAAATCAAAGTATTATAAAAAGGTCTTTGTGCAATCACCGGCGCGCCGCTGAGCCGTGACACCAACTTGCTGGGAGCAGCGATTTCTCCAGTTTAGCTGAGGCAGACGTCTACAAGGCCCATCCACCAAGCACTACACACCAGTGCAGATGTAGCAGAGTCGGCACAGCTCACTCTCTGTCTATTATAAGCTCTGAGAACCACAATAACCAGCGACACAACAACCGCAGTCCAATCCGATGACTCAATGTTGTTTGTTATTTTGTTGTGTTTTTCTTTCCACATTCTTATAAAATTCGGCTGAAAGCCCAAAAATTTTAATTGCCAGGATGTTCGACAGGTCGATGACAGGAGAAAGCGGCAGATGCGGCGGCTGCACTCAGACGTTGTCTTTGCCTCTGTGTAAAAATAGGCTATTGTGCCCCCCCCCCCACGCCCGTCGCTGAGATGTAGATGCTGCCATTTTTTGCCATCTGCCCCAGAGCTTCATTAAACTCACATGAAGGGGCTGGCGGGCCGGGCGCCTTGTGAGGAACAGGTGCCATTGTTTATCCCAGAAGACTTGTACTAAAGATTGTACTCAGCAAACTTGAGAAAGAGCATCTGCAGCAGTCACTCACCGAGCCGTGTGCCAGCGACCGAGACCTGTGCCAAAATGCTAACACACTGCCACGCAAGGAAGGGGCAGTAAAATCATCTCTGAGAGGATCGCATGTTACATACATGACACGGACCACTCTGTAGATTGGAAAGTTATATAACATGCATATATTATATCAAGTCTCATGTTACCTACATAGCCCTGAGCCTTATTATCTATTATTATAGTTAGATGTCATATAGAATCACATTACAAACATGACGCTGACCCCTTCGTATATTGCTAGGTTATATGATATAAGTCGTCACATGATACTGACCGCTCTGTACATTGAGGTGTTGTAGGTTATTCGGAGTCACATGCCACATACGTGTTGTATTATGCGTGTAGTTCTTGTATAGTCTGCAGACTCTGTTGTGGCCACCACAAGTAATCTGGATGGATCGCGTATAAATATAATGCTCATCGCCCCCATGTCTGTGAGTAAAATTAAACCTAACTCTACAGTATGTGTATATATATATATATATATATGTATATATATATATATATATATATATATATATATCAGGGTAGTGGCGGTGCCAGCTTCCTGCCCTCTGATGGTGGCACTGATAGAAGATCTGCCACCTCACACAGTCACGTCACCCGAGGAGATGACAGAGAGATAAAGACACCAGGAATAGATTCCCGGCCCCCTCTTCATTCTGCTACAGTCTTGTTGCTGGGACACAATTATACCAAAATGGCTGCAAACTTTAACCCGAGAACTACCCAATAGAGATGAGCGAGTACTGTTCGGATCAGCCGATCCGAACAGCACGCACCATAGAAATGAATGGAAGCATCTGGTACTTCCGCTTAACCCCCCGCGTACCGGCTACGTCCATTCATTTCTATGCGAGCGTGCTGTTCGGATCGGCTGATCCGAACAGTACTCGCTCATCTCTACTACCCAACAGAGATGGTTTAATACTGCTTCATGAGCACAGGGGGCAGTACAGCATACCCCAACCCATGACCCCGCTACAAGGACCCTGTCCTGCTGGTCTATAGGATGCCAAATGTGTCCTTTGTTTGTTACAAGTCTCCACAAGAAAATGTGCCGACACTTCGATCCACCAAATTGGATTTTTTAAGCAAAGTTTATGGTACAGACATCTGGATTTATGGCAGAAAGCGTTAAAAACTTTTCTCTGTAGAGCAATCCCAACAGCAGCGGCCCTCAGGGGTCCAGAAAAAAACAAAATGAAGACCTACATTATTACACCACCATCCGAACCCTTAGTAGGAGGACGACACTCCAACCCCCTAGTCTGTGGACAGCGGCGGGCTGTATATATGTGCACTGTATGGGCTGTACAATGCACATGAAGTCCAGCGCAGGGTTAACAGAAGCGACAGCTGATACTTTGTCTCATCCGCACTGAATGATTTCCTGCCACGCGGTTACGCAATTGCCTCGGTGTAACAATACTTCCCCGTGACTTTATTACATATGACAAATGCTAACAAGACGCCTTCAATGGTCTCGTTGTGACTCTCCCGTGGAAAAGAACAATTTTCCTGCCTAGAAATTAATAAAGTGGGTTTTGTGGAGAAAAGGTGACTGTCAGCTGCTTGCAGCCTGCGCCTCCCCCCCCACACACACACACACAATCCGCCATCCAAATGCATAATCTTGTCAATTAGATATTATTGTTAAGATGTAGTACGATGTCAGGATCACTCGCGAGTGCGGCTAAGGAGACGCCGTGTGTGTTTACGACTCCTGCAGGATCTATTAGCGGCTATTTTATTCAGATTGCCGCGGCGTAATCTGCATAAACTCAGCATATCGCTATCCCCACGTGTGCATTTGTTTGGATAAAGCCGAACAGCAAAAATCTCAATGTCGGCAACTTCTGGGCGAGAGCGGAGAAGTGAAGGCGTCCTAATTTTAATCAGGTACCAACCGTGATCACCCGATGAGGGGAGAGCTGACGATTATGCAAATGGCCTCAGTCAGTGGTCACCGACACATCAACAAGATAGAATTAGTCAATTATCCGGAACCCTTCAGAAAAGTCTAGTGAAGACAGATGCCGCCCTCATTTATGGTGAAATATGGAGACAATTACCCCTTAATGATGGTGGTTTTTGGAACAAGCTTGCCGCTAACAGCTCAGGCCATACTTCCTGCAGGATTTTTCTTTGGATTCTAATAAGTCAATGAACTTTTCTTTACTCCTCTTTCTTTTAATGGATGAAATGAAGGACCGGCCAAGACTGTGGCGGTCACCTATGGGGCTAGCATTATCATTGAGGGGTGACCCCATACCAGACCCACCTTCTCCGCTTTGTTAGGTCCAATTGTCCCGAGCAGGGGAAGGTGGGGCCCTGATTATCTCTGCAAAATGCATTCATGATTGTGTTCATCCTGGGACTCCTGCTGCATGAATAGTAGAGCTGGAAGTAACTCAGGGTTGGTAGTGGCAGGACAATGCATTGTGTTTGGGTATGTGCTCATGTACCTAACGCAGCAAAGGGGTGGAATATAACACAGTTGAACCCGGGTGAATCGTATAGGATGACTACTGACCCTCAAACTGACCTCTGAACCCCAAAATCCCAAAATAACCATATTTATGTCTCATTACCCGACGTGTTAGTCTGACACTGCTTGACAGGGTTGACCTCTATAAGAACCCTCTTTCGGGATTGCCGGAAATCTACTCTATATCCCCTGATGAGCACCCTAATCCATGGGTCGTAACGCGTCCGGTGATGAGACATAATTAGGGTTATTCTTAGGGACAGTTTGGTACTGCCCTTATGAAGGAGGGAGTATTTGGGTTCCGGGGTTCGGAGGTCAATTTGAGGGTCAGTAGTCATCCTACATGACCCACCCCGGACTGTGTTATATTCCACCCTTTGTTGTGCGATAGATCGCCGGTATGTGGTCTTGTATCTGAATCTCTATCATTACACATCTCCCTGTACGCTGGACCAGGGCTGTGTAGTCGTAGTTGGGAAGACTCGGGATCAATGATGAATTGGTAAAAAAAAAGTTATCAACTCTGGGTTCAAAATAAAATGATTATTATTAATGACAGAATTCTTACTATTGTATACATAATTAGATGTATAGTTTGTTACATATTTCATAGGGATCATTCACTGACTTTTATATGAATTAGATGAACTTTACGGCCTGACCTTGACGTCGGGCTGTAACAAGACAGAGGTTGGAGTTGGTGATCTATTCCTGTGCCGGGCAAGCAAATATCACTATATATAACCATAAATACTGTGTTGACATCGATATATTACCTGGGCAGTGAGGTCTGGAACGGTCCCATTCTATAATACCGACTCCATGACTATAAGTTACTATCTAACCGAGACCCCGGCAATGGGATGAAGCAGAGCCGGGAGTGTCAGACACTTCATATAAACTCTACCATGTTCTGTACAGCAAAAACCTGGCAGCAATAAATAGCAGAAAACCTGTCATAAGGAAAAGCAGAGGGATTCAAGATACAGAGGTGATACCCGGGCCCGTATAACATACCAGAGGCCTCAGGATATCGCACTGGGCGGAGACATCCTTATGACAGTATGTAGAGACCCTATATGGTATAACGTCGTCACATATGGCAGCACAGGATGAGGTAGGACAGGTATTGCGCTGATATCTCTGCAGGTACTCTCCTATGCTATTCTAGGGTGTAATTTTGGGAGCTCTGTAGTCACACTGACTATGTCTACGGTCTGTCGACAATACTAAAATCTTTTATGTTATTTAATGGCACAAGGTTAAAACTCAAACATGGTGCAAAGGTACACAAATGTGTTTAAGGCCGCCCTTACTCACGGCAATATTGACCCCAATATACTGTATATTCTCCTGGCCAGAGAGACCGTCTGAGAGCAGGAAGCCGACGTCGCCGCCGCCGCTGCTTTAAGTGCATCCAAGTTGCAGTGGGAAACACAAGGATTTGGGCAGGGGTGCTGCAGACTGGATACGGGAGAACAAGCTCCCAGCCCAATTATCAGCCCCCAACAATGGCCCTTTGTCCAGCGGTTGAGTTTTGTGGGTCTCCAGCCAGGCCTTATCTGACTCAGGAAATGCCTGTTCTAACTGACAGGTAGGAGATTAAATCTACAGCTGCAGAAACACAATCTTCGCTCTGTTGCATTGAAAAGCACGGCAAACACTTCATTTGTTTATGTACGAGCGGCCACGTCTCACGGCGCAGACGGCCTCGCTGAGACAAATGGGCTTGAGACAATTTATTGTATTATTTGTGCCACACAGAACAAGAAGCGGGGCGAGCAGACAAGGCACAGAGCTGTCTGCGGGAATAGATGGACGCTTGTTACTCGGCCGCACAGCCGCTCGCCATCGTCACAGCCGTCAGCGAGCTGCAGC
Source organism: Leptodactylus fuscus (assembly GCF_031893055.1). Lineage (NCBI taxonomy): Eukaryota > Metazoa > Chordata > Amphibia > Anura > Leptodactylidae > Leptodactylus > Leptodactylus fuscus. The sequence continues at coordinate 9,406,268 of NC_134271.1, read as the reverse complement.
CAAGTTTCTCTTCTACAGCAAGCCGGAAAAAGAGTAAAGAAAATTAAGTTATAGCGGCAGCGGCGGCTCCGGTATGATCTGTTGTGTGAGATCCCGTTCACATGGAGAGGGCTGAGAAATGCGTTACGTATGCATACAATATACGAGCAGCCACGGCAAGTCCTCCACTTCTCGCTAGTACTGCTTAGTGCCAAATACGAGCCAAAAAATCTGAAAAACGTAACGCGTTTCATGCTCATGTCTATGAAAATGAATGTTCAAAAAACAGCAACGAGTGAGAAATCCACATTGCGGTGTTGTAGCTTGGGCCCAGTGCGAATGGGAGTCAGTCACCTACTGGCAGAGTCAGAATATCGGCGGCGTGTCTAACATTTATTAAATATTAATCGCAAAATTTTGCAAAAAACTGTCGGGAAGAGCCAAACACGGTTGTATAATTTACAGGTTTTCTCGCGATTGGAGCAGCGCAAAATGTACAAGGGGAATCGCTTTGGGTTCTCTGTAGGACGAGCACCAACCCCTTCAGCGTCTCCCCAAAGCCCGGTGTATTTCCAGATCCTCCATCTACACATCTGACGTACAGGAGCTTTTGTTTCACGTTTGCTGATCAGATTACGCGTCTGCAGTCGATTAGTCGCCACGCGCTGTTTTCTTTTTTTTTTTTTGTTTCTAGTTTTGTCATATAAAGGTAACAAATCCAACCCTGACTGGGAGGTGAACGGTCGGTGAAATGCGTCCCGGCCCCGCTGCTGCTTAATACATTGTGTTTGGCATAAAATTAAAAAAATCTGCAGTAAACTGGCTGGATCCGCAGGGAATCCCTCAAACGGCATTTGTAATGAGGAGAATCCATAACAGACATAAACAACCCCAGAAATATGTCTGGGGCTCACATCATTATCTGAGATGTATACCCAAGATATAGCGATATACATCTCAGCGCTCGGACGATGCTAAATTGATTCCACCACAGCATGGGGCGCGCTTAATAAACAAACCCAACTGCCGGGGAACATTCGGGACTCTAAGAGGCGATCAGACGCCCACAACCCCGGCGCGTGAGATTCCCACTTCTTAACCTTAATGGACTCGCTCAGAAGTGGAGACGGCGCAGTGCGTCATGGCGAATACTAACTCTGCATAAAAGAGCAGCAGCTCCGGTGTCTAATGTGCCAAATTATTCAGCGCTGACCCGACGCCGCATAACGCAAACATCTCAACACGGACGACTGCGAGTCAAACGCTGAAAAGTATCTCGCTCCACGTAGCGATGGCGAGATTCTGGAGATGAAGATACTATCAGCGTAACCACTCCATCCGCTATACCGCCACCGACAGACGCAGTCCTATAGACCCCGTACATTATATCTTTTCACATTCCTATAGATTCCTGAAGATTATATCACCTTATAATCCTACATAACTATACACCAGCCCCATAGATCCCATACATTATACCTAATTATATTCCCATAGATTCATATTACGTCCCTGTAGAATCCTGCACATTATATCTCCTTATAATCCTACATAACTATACACCAGCCCCATAGATCCCATACATTATATCTCATTATATTCCTATAGATTCACATTACGTCCCTGTAGAATCCTGCACGTTATATCTCCTTATAATCCTATATAACTATACACCAGCCCTACAGATACCATACATTATACCTCATTATATTCCTATAGATTCATATTACGTCCCTGTAGAATCCTGCACATTATATCTCCTTATAATCCTACATAACTATACACCAGCCCCATAGATCCCATACATTATACCTAATTATATTCCCATAGATTCATATTACGTCCCTGTAGAATCCTGCACATTATATCTCCTATATAATTTTACAACAGTCCTGTAGATCGTGTACATTATATCTTCACATTTCTATAGATTCCTGAAGATTACATCTCATTATATTCCTATATAATTATACATCAGCCCTATAGATCACACACATTATATCTCATGTTCCTATAGATTCATATTACACCCTGTAGAATCCTGCACATTACTGTATATCTACTTATAATCCTATATAATCATACCACAGCCCTATGTACCAATACCTTATAACTCACTATATTTCTATAGATTTATACTATAACACTATAGAATTCTGTACATTACATCTTCTTCTAAGCCCATATAATTATACGACAGCCCTTTGGATTCCATATATATCTCAGTAACTTCCTATAGATTAATATTATAATCTTGAACACTATCCCTTGTGATAGTATATAATTTTACAACAGCCCTATAGATCCAGTATATTATATCGTCTTACATTGTTACAGATTTATCCTTCATCCCTTTACAATCCTGAACATTATATGTGACAATATTTCTATGTAATCATACGACGGCCCTATAGATCCTGTACAGACTCCTTATAGTCTGAGACATTTATATTACTTTTTAATAGAATTCTGAACATATCTTCTTATGTACTTATAAGACAGTCCTACATATCGTATTATAATGGTATAGATTTATATTATAGGCCTATAAATCCCTGTATATTATATCACCTCCTATTGTTATATAGTCATATCATATCCCCACAGCACTCCGTGTATTCCATATATAACACATATACAATGGCCTTATTATTATTTATTTTAGAGCAGTATTTATTCCTGGCACCGTACATATATTATGTATAATATGCGCGCACTCACACATACACACATACACACACACACATACATAATACAAAGACTAGAACAACAAAAATAAACTAAACTGCTGAGTGACCTGCGGAGAGGACACCAGGCCCGAGCTCTGACAATCCACAAGGCCAGACATTATGATAAGATGTATAAGGATCAGATCTTTGACCATTATACACTTTCGTCTACCTATATATGTATATTATATAGACTGCTATAATTCCTTCTCCGTGTATTCCTCCATATTTGTATAGCTCCCAGGCCCCCGTACGTTACATCTTCTTATCTATCTATACAGCTATGTGTATTCACTTATTTCTATATTCCAGGAGTCTGTATATATCTCCATATAGTGCTATTACCTTTATATAAGCTCTTGTGAATGTCTCCAGATTTCAGACCTGAGCTGCTCTCACCTTCACTTAGAATATTCTCATTATACAACATTCAATAATAAGATATTAAAGTCTCTTATATCAATGTCCATAAGTCTTCTGATCTGATCCCAAATAATCCTGTATAATCCCATACATTACTGTAAATTCCTAGATAATTCCTTTATATATTCCCACCTAATGCTGCATGACACACACAATCCTTTATATATCCATAGATTCCTATACACTCCCGTATATTCCTATATATTCTCATATATTCCTGTATATCCACATAAAATCATGTCTATTCCAGTTTATTTCTGTATAGTCCTGTATATTCCCAAACATTCATGCATATTAATACATTTCTGAATATCCCTATGCATTCCTATATGTTTATTGTATATTGCCATATATTCTTGTACGTTCATGTATATTCTTATACATTCCTGTATAATACCAAATATTTCTTACATTCCTGTATATTCTTATAGATATCTGTATATGCCCAGATATTTATTCTATATTCCAATACATTCCTGTATATAAGCGCTTCGGAATATGTAAGCAAAATAAATATATAGTTATATATTCGTGTACATTTCTGTATATACCCAAGTATTGCTGTATATTCGCACACAATCCTATATGATTCCATACATTGCTGTATCTTCCGGCATGAGCCTTACATCTTATTCCTCCGCTATAATCTTACAGCTCTCTGTCCTGTATACCGTCTCCCTCAGTTCTGACTCTATTTGCAGATCTCCACTATATTCTTACAGCTCTCGGTCCTGTATACCGTCTCCCTCAGTTCTGGCTCTATTTGCAGATCTCCGCTATATTCTTACAGCTCTCGGTCCTGTATACCGTCTCCCTCAGTTCTGGCTCTATTTGCAGATCTCCACTATATTCTTACATCTATCTGTCCTGTATACCGTCTCCCTCAGTTCTGACTCTATTTGCAGGTCTCCGCTATATTCTTACAGCTCTCGGTCCTGTATACCGTCTCCCTCAGTTCTGGCTCTATTTGCAGATCTCCACTATATTCTTACATCTATCTGTCCTGTATACCGTCTCCCTCAGTTCTGACTCTATTTGCAGGTCTCCGCTATATTCTTACAGCTCTCTGTCCTGTATACCGTCTCTCTCAGTTCTGACTCTATTTGCAGATCTCCACTATAATCTTACAGCTCTCGGTCCTGTATACCGTCTCTCTCAGTTCTGACTCTATTTGCAGATCTCCACTATATTCTTACATCTATCTGTCCTGTATACCGTCTCTCTCAGTTCTGGCTCTATTTGCAGATCTCCACTATATTCTTACAGCTCTCTGTCCTGTATACCGTCTCTCTCAGTTCTGGCTCTATTTGCAGATCTCCACTATATTCTTACATCTATCTGTCCTGTATACCGTCTCTCTCAGTTCTGGCTCTATTTGCAGGTCTCCGCTATATTCTTACAGCTCTCGGTCCTGTATACCGTCTCTCTCAGTTCTGACTCTATTTGCAGGTCTCCGCTATATTCTTACATCTATCTGTCCTGTATACCGTCTCTCTCAGTTCTGGCTCTATTTGCAGATCTCCACTATATTCTTACATCTATCTGTCCTGTATACCGTCTCTCTCAGTTCTGGCTCTATTTGCAGGTCTCCGCTATATTCTTACAGCTCTCGGTCCTGTATACCGTCTCTCTCAGTTCTGACTCTATTTGCAGGTCTCCGCTATATTCTTACATCTATCTGTCCTGTATACCGTCTCTCTCAGTTCTGGCTCTATTTGCAGATCTCCACTATATTCTTACATCTATCTGTCCTGTATACCGTCTCTCTCAGTTCTGGCTCTATTTGCAGGTCTCTGTTATATTTCTACATTTGCTCGGTAGTATCGGGATCACAGGATGATGTTATTGTTGGATTTTCAGGTTTTTTTTTTCTAATTCTGTAATTAATAAAAGGCGACACAATGAAGCCGCTGGCATGCAAATCAGGTAAAAGTGAAAAGCAAGTGATTAGCATATTCACACGTCGCACGGGCCTAATGACACTTGACTCGTCAGCCAAGAACCTGATCCATAAAGTACAGAGTAGATTAATATTCAGGAGCAAACTCCCATGAACTCTGCGTCTACCGCGCCAGGTATATAATATAGGTTATACATCTCACCGTATACATAGAACGATAACCCGCCGTGGATCTCCAGCCTACAGTTACGTCTTTCTCCACATCTGACTCTTTAGAATTATTTTTTATTTAACCTTTACGACAAAAAAAAAACATGAAAAAACTAAAGAAAAAATACAATAAAGTGTAACCTTTTTGTGTATTTTTTGATACGCTTTAACGGACGCTTTATAAGATATTTGCCACTACTTTTGGTCCCCGCCGCCTCATCCCCCTACTGTCCCCGCTCACTCCCAGTTTGGTCTTTTTAGAGTTAACTCCGCGCCTCTCGATCAGATTTTAGAAAAGCTTTCTGTATCTCCCAAGACTAACCCATGCCCGTGTCCCCGGATGGCCTGGGAGTGGCGACGCAAGGGTTAACAGCGGTGGCCATGAAACCTAATAACTCGGCTTGCACAGGAGGAGCTCGTCGCATTGTTTCGGCTAATTTGGGAGATAATTTAGTGGATATTCTCGTCTTCCTGCGTTTTGCAGTCAGATTAAGCGCTCTCCGGCACAATTGCCTTCCAGCTGCCGGGCCTCATGAGAACAACAGAGCGGCACTGTTGTCTAGAATAAGAGGTGATTGTCATGAATGACTTTATTGCAGGCACATGAGTGTGTTAAGACTTCAGAACGCGCTCGAATGTCATGTGCACACCCAGTGACGGGCAAGAATAATTATGAAAAAACAAGAATTCAATGTCAATGAGGGAGTGCGAGACAAAATGCCCATTCATTGTGTCCCTCTGGGAACGCTCGCACTCTGCAGCCAGAGCACAGAACAAGCCCTTTCTTCTAGCCGTGGGCTGTGTGCTTAGCCCATGCCATGGAAGCCCTAGAAAAACAGCGGCCCCCTCTCACGCTGCTGCCTGGCCCGCACACACTAACAACTATTAAGACTCTTATTTTTCCAGCATCCCCCTCTGTGTAGGTTGCAGCCAACGTAAAGTCAATGCAAAGACAAAACAGTTTGCCTAGCAGAAGAATAACGAAACGCACACACACGACCGCCGCACCGCCTGGCTGCCCACACTCGTCTGGAGTCCAGAGCCGGTGTCTTAGTAATAATGGGCTCAGAGGTCCCTGACATTTGGGACCCAAGTGATGGAGGAATGATAACTTGATAGGGTGAGGTCAATGAATGATAAAACATCTATTTTTACGGTATAGGATGACGTCAACCTATACAGCGCCACGTGGCATCACAAGGGATTAGGCAGCTGAGGCACATGGTTGTTCTTTGGTTTGTTGTCCTGATCCTCTCTAGGATCAGAACAAAGGACTGAAACCTTGACATAATGATGTTATCTTCGCATTTGCACCGATCTAAAAATGGACAGCAACGTATTCTAGATATGACAGACAAGAACAGATTCCAAGTGACTCCACTCACCAAAATGAATAGACATTGGGTCAGAGACTCTGAGCCGATGTGAACGTAGCTTAAAGGATGTTGACTGAGCATCTTCCATCATCAATTTTAATTAAAAAAAAAAATGGAAGCTTTGTTCCAGATCAGAACAATGGACCGAAGAACATCAATGTGAATATTACTCTATAGAACTGGGAGCAGAAGATCCAATATATCTGTTGTTTCCATAATTCCAGACCTTTCAATAAAGACTGGCTGCTCCCGGACACCAGGGTCAGATCATTCGCGATCAGAACATTTTGGCCAGTGTCCATGCTGCAGACAAGAAGGTTTCATCTTTTCCACTGCAGCAGAGTACGGCCAGAGCTGAGCTGATTGGTTACTGAGAGAAGGAATCGTGTCGATCCACTTAGTTTCAGGTAGACTAAGTCAAAATGGGATCCATCAGATTCTGGCACTCAGTGTGTTAACCAAATCCACAAGCTCCATAGCCGGACGTCTCTAACACTACGGCTGTCACCCATCCAGTGTGGAGTCTTGTTAATTTGACAATGTATTTTAATGAATCTTCCTCAAAGTGCAAGTCAGTTCTTTGAGCTGATCCTAGAAGTCCAACTGCACCCGACTCCACATGTGTCTATATCCTGGTCAAATGTCTTTTCTATCCCACTCACCGGTCTGGCAATCTTTACTACTGGGATTTGTATTTTATCTTCTCCAAATCGATGTACCCACAGCTCGTATTATATCCTCTCCATGTCTATGTGTGCACAGCTCATGTTCTATCCCTGTGTTGGCGAACCTATGGCACGGGTGTCAGAGGTGGCACTCAGAACCCTCTCTTTAGGGCAACCGTCTGTGGAACAGATTATACTGTGTGAGGGCCACCATGGAGCAGATTATACTGTGTGGGGATCACTGTGGAGCAGATTGTACTGTGTGGGGATCACTCTGGAGCAGATTGTACTGTGTGGGGATCACTGTGCAGCAGATTATACTGTGTGTGGACCACTGTGCAGCAGATTATACTGTGTGGGGACAACTGTAGAGCAGATTATACTGTGTGGGGACCACTGTGCAGCAGATTACACTGTGTGGGGACCACTGTGCAGCAGATTACACTGTGTGGGGACCACTGTGCAGCAGATTACACTGTGTGGGGGCCACTGTGCAGCAGATTATACTGTGTGGGGACAACTGTGCAGCAGATTATACTGTGTGGGGACAACTGTGCAGCAGATTGTACTGTGTGTGGGTCACTGTGGAGCAGATTATACTATGTGGGGACCACTGTGCAGCAGATTACACTGTGTGGGGGACACTGTGCAGCAGATTATACTGTGTGGGGACAACTGTAGAGCAGATTGTACTGTATGGGGATCACTGTGCAGCAGATTATACTGTGTGGGGACCACTGTGCAGCAGATTGGACTGTGTGGGGGTCACAGTGGAGCAGAAAGCTCTATAAAGCCCCATTCGTAGGACCCTATTTTGCAGGTCTCTAATTGTGTGCAATTGTGGATCCGCACATTATTAAGGTTAAATTGCCGTGTTGGCACTTTGTGATAAATTAGTGGGTTTTGGGTTGCAGTTTGGGTACTCGGTCTCTAAAAGGTTCGCCATCACTGTTCTAACCTCTCCACGTGTATATGCACACAGCTCATGTTCTGTTCTCCCCATGTCTGTGCGCACAGCTCGTATCATATCCTCTCTATGTCTATGTACACACAGCTCATGTTCTATCCTCTCCATGTCTATATGTGCACACTTCATGTTTTATCATCCATCCACTTGGCGCTCGGTGCTGAGGTTGTCTCTATTAAGCTATTTTTTGCGCATCATTAACTTTTAACCAGGCGTCGATAGCTTTATTGTTTAAATTGTGCACGACTTTATTTAACGTCAGCATTTCTTCTGGCTCCTGACAAGGACTCCACCATTTTATAACTAATTGAATTGATCCCTGGAAAGTAGAAGCCACTAGACAGAATTATTCCCACCAACGTGTCAATATATTAAATCAAAGGGCTAATGAGTTAGGTCATTGCTTCTTTTATCTGATGGGACTGGAAGTGCGCGGCGGCTTTAACCATTCACTTACTTCACAGATTAATGGTTGGGTCTAGGTAGCGGGACGCTCGAGAGACCGGCCTGACAAATCGACCATTGATTGGAGTTACAGACTGCACGTTCCATCACCTTGGATGAAGATTTAATATCTATCCTGCAATATCAGAACGGGGAATACATCCATGTACTAATCAGGAGTCTGAGAAAGCTGGGTGAAAACTGATGTGGGAACTATAATGACGGGCAGATTTCTTATCTACTAAGATTGGAAAATTGCAGGGATGCAGGAAGAGGTTAATTCCCACATCTCACGACCTGGATCAGTATGTGGATGAGCTGACAACCAGATTGAAGTAGGTTTAAAGGAACAATCTTTTCCCCTCTTTTCTCCAGATCTTCGTCGCGGAGATAATGATTTTTGCCCTATATACAATTTACAACTCAGATATGGCCCAATGAAGGCAGATCAATCACAATGTTGGCGAGATGGGTCCACATTCTGCACACGTCACCTCTCGCCTTCATATGTTCCTCTGAGAAGCTCTGTCTGGTGTCTGGACCTCCAGGCTATGGTATCCATGACCTGCCCATTGCCTTCCATGTTTATCTTCTCCATTGACCCTTGGCTCGGTCACTTCGCTGGAAGTTTCTTCTTCATACAATTTGGAGCAGGTTGCAACTGTCTGATACCGATGCACCCAATCTTATCTGGATTTCCTTGTGATGTGGATGACGCCATTGCTTGGAGGTTCTTGTTCTCTGTTGTCAGCCGATGTATAATGAGGATTAGATGAATTCCTCTCTTAACGTTCCAAGACTTTCCCTGCTGGACAGATCTCAAGACTAAAATGGGACCTACCATTGGGAATAGCAAAATGATTAAGAAATGTGGAGACTTGTCCTCTGCGCTTTTCCTCCAGGTTTTTACAGTTGCTGACGTCCATGTTGGAGTCGTCGTCTCTTCCCATCTGGATCATGGCTCGTGTTCAGTACATAATATTTTAGCCAAATTCTCGCCGGCGTTCGCCTATCAACTTTTTATCTCTATTAAGTGCTGATTCAGAAACTAGATATAAGTCCTTCGTGTAGAACTATAAGTGCCATCATGCCCCAGCACACTTAGAACTGCTCTGTTCATCCTGAGCTTCCCGATGCATATAGAGAACACCAGAGCTACAATGGGAACGGACAGGAAGAGCAGTAGGACTATAAAGATCATTAGATTGGAGTTATCCGCCATATAATAAAGTCTATGCCAGTGTGATCATCTGACCCGTGCTGGTCGCCACCTCACCGATGACCGATCTTCTCTGTATATTACACACGTCTCAGTAATATATAGTAAAGCTTTGTTCAAGCCAGAATGTAGATTTTCCTCTTGAGCCTCATCGAACTTGACACGTTAACCCTTTTGCGCTGCCTCCCTCCTCCCAGGTAACGCGGAGTCTTTACATTAAGAGGATCTGTTCGACATTTATTTCTTTTTAACCTGATCTTATTGATCTTTGCGACTTTCCATTAACCAGCGATACTCCATGAGAGAGGGAGCCAGCGGCCGCCCAGCATGCAGGGAGGCGAGAGGAAGGTTTCCACAGTCGGTCGGCTTATTTTCCTGTGTTTGGCCTCTAGTCGCTCAGCGCCGGGAAGAAAGGACGCATTATCTGTGCTATAAATTGGGATTTTCCCGCAGACGCGTTGGGTTCTCTTTGTAAATGGTGACTCTGATGGTTGTGTCCGCTCCGCTGTCTCCTACCACAAACATATTCTCTATAGCCAATAGGCAAAGGGTCTCCGGCCGGCGCTGCCCGCCACACAGGCTCTGCACTATATTTACCAACCACAGGCATTCTGCTACCTGACTCCTGGCAAGTCGCTCCAAACAGAAATTAGAATATCAAAGGCGACTGTGGAAAGAGCAGAAGGCGAGCGTACAAGGCACAATTCACGCTCAGCGCTATTTGTTTCCAGTCAATAATATTTGCTTCTCTTCAAGTCTTTTCTTTATTTTATTGCATTCCAGACCTGGAGTCCATCACTGCACCGAGCGCACGTGGTCCAGCACCAGGCTGGGTGGTCACTACATCTACTGGAAGGAGGATTGCACAGAGTCAAAGACAGGGGTGTCTCGGTCGGAGGTCTCTGATACTGGAAGTGATGAGATGATGGCGCTTTGAAGTTTCAGCAGAGGAAGTGACAAAACTTCAATGTCGCCAGGAACGAGGCACGAAGATGGAGCCCTCCCTGCAGAGCCAGATAGGAAAGTTCCCTGATGACACAGGCGCTATAGTGCCAGACACTGCAGCTGCTAGGGGCCCTGGAGTGGAAGGGCCACAGTCACCGCAGCTGCTAGGGGCCATGAAGTGGAAGGGCCACAGTCACCGCAGCTGCTAGGGGCCATGGAGTGGAAGGGCCACAGTCACCGCAGCTGCTAGGGGCCATGGAGTGGAAGGGCCACAGTCACCGCAGCTGCTAGGGGCCATGGAGTGGAAGGGCCACAGTCACCGCAGATGCTAGGGGCCATGGAGTGGAAGGGCCACAGTCACCGCAGATGCTAGGGGCCATGGAGTGGAAGGGCCACAGTCACCGCAGCTGCTAGGGGCCGTGGAGTGGAAGGGCCACAGTCACCTCAGCTGCTAGAGATCATAGTGAGGGGAGACACGGTCACTGCAATCACTAGGGGCCATGCAGACTGCACCTGCCAGGAGCTGTGAAGTAAAGAGGAGACAGTCACTGCAGCAGATAAGGGCACATTATGAGGATGGGGTGGAAACAGGCACTGCACACTGCTAGCGGTCCATAATTAGGAGGGAGCTATAGACACTGCAGCTGCTAGAAGCCAATAGTGAGGAGGGCCAGTTACAAGGGGCCACATGTTCCTACATGAAATCACAAGGAGATATCTAGAACCACCGATCGTCTGACTTCCTGTGTACATTAAATGGTCATGTCCAGTTTTATGTAAAAAAAAGAATATTCATTATACACTTAAGTTCTGGAACTCCCCAAAAGTCTTTGTTTCACAATTTCTAGTGGCTGAGGGTTTGTTACAATGTATCCAGTCTAGAAACTCCTCTGTAGAATCACTATATGCTGGCTAAATGGGGAGGGGGGTGATGCAGCTGTGAGTTCAGTAGACTCTGCTCCTGAAATACTCTGTGCTGTCCTCAGTAACATCCTCATTGGCACAGCACATTCATCCAAACTGCAGCATCTGCAGACATGTGGAGCCGATTATCACCCGCTATAGATCACAATCCCAACATGAGAAAGAATAAAAGATGTAAATCTCCTCCTTAACAAACACAGCATGAAGAAGCCACCAACATAAACTGTAATTACTGTGCTGATAGATGCTCCCGGCTTCTGCTGACAGAGCCATTGTGCCGCACTGTAACGTCTGTTTGTTTCTTGTAAGACATGTTTATTCTGTGCGCTGAGGAAATCAAGTGTGTCAGGAGGATCCCCTGATGCGCTCTATGTGCGGCCGCTACCAGCTGACTACACCAGGGTGCAAGACAGATGCTGAATACTGGAGCTGCAGAACACTCATCTCTGCAACCAGCAGGCCCCTCCCACTCTTTATGACATCACCAAGGCGCTAAATATCCCACAACGACTAAAAACATTAGACAATTATCTTGTACTGTATATCTGTCACAGTATGTCATAGAGTAGAACAATACTATATTATACACCAGGGCTGCGCTCACTATTCTGCTGGTGCAGTCACTGTGTACATACATTACATTACTGATCCTGTATTATACTCCAGAGCTGCGCTCACTACTCTGCTGGTGCAGTCACTGTGTACATACATTACATGACTTATCCTGTATTATACACCAGAGCTGCGCTCACTATTCTGCTGGTACAGTCACTGTGTACATACATTACATTACTTATCCTGTATTATACTCCAGAGCTGCGCTCACTATTCTGCTGGTACAGTCACTGTGTACATACATTACATTACTTATCCTGTATTATACACCAGGGCTGCGCTCACTATTCTGCTGGTGCAGTCACTGTGTACATACATTACATTACTGATCCTGTATTATACTCCAGAGTTGCGCTCACTACTCTGCTGGTACAGTCACTGTGTACATACATTACATTACTTATCCTGTATTATACTCCAGAGCTGCGCTCACTATTCTGCTGGTGCAGTCACTGTGTACATACATTACATTACTTATCCTGTATTATACTCCAGAGCTGCACTCACTATTCTGCTGGTGCAGTCACTGTGTACATACATTACATTACTGATCCTGTATTATACTCCAGAGCTGCGCTCACTATTCTGCTGGTGCAGTCACTGTGTACATACATTACATTACTTATCCTGTATTATACTCCAGAGCTGCGCTCACTATTCTGCTGGTGCAGTCACTGTGTACATACATTACATTACTTATCCTGTATTATACTCCAGAGCTGCGCTCACTATTCTGCTGGTGCAGTCACTGTGTACATACATTACATTACTTATCCTGTATTATCCTGTATTATACTCCAGAGCTGCGCTCACTATTCTGCTGGTGCAGTCACTGTGTACATACATTACATTACTTATCCTGTATTATACTCCAGAGCTGCGCTCACTATTCTGCTGGTACAGTCACTGTGTACATACATTACATTACTTATCCTGTATTATACTCCAGAGCTGCGCTCACTATTCTGCTGGTGCAGTCACTGTGTACATACATTACATTACTTATCCTGTATTATACTCCAGAGCTGCGCTCACTATTCTGCTGGTGCAGTCACTGTGTACATACATTACATTACTGATCCTGTATTATACTCCAGAGCTGCGCTCACTATTCTGCTGGTGCAGTCACTGTGTACATACATTACTTATCCTGTATTGTACTCCAGAGCTGCGCTCACTATTCTGCTGGTGCAGTCACTGTGTACATACATTACATTACTTATCCTGTATTATACTCCAGAGCTGCGCTCACTATTCTGCTGGTGCAGTCACTGTGTACATACATTACATTACTTATCCTGTATTATACTCCAGAGCTGCACTCACTATTCTGCTGGTGCAGTCACTGTGTACATACATTACATTACTTATCCTGTATTATACTCCAGAGCTGCGCTCACTATTCTGCTGGTGCAGTCACTGTGTACATACATTACATTACTTATCCTGTATTATACTCCAGAGCTGCGCTCACTATTCTGCTGGTGCAGTCACTGTGTACATACATTACATTACTTATCCTGTATTATACTCCAGAGCTGTGCTCACTATTCTGCTGGTACAGTCACTGTGTACATACATTACATTACTTATCCTGTATTATTCTCCAGAGCTGCACTCACTATTCTGCTGGTGCAGTCACTGTGTACATACATTACATTACTTATCCTGTATTATACTCCAGAGCTGCGCTCACTATTCTGCTGGTGCAGTCACTGTGTACATACATTACATTACTTATCCTGAGTTACATCCTGTATTATACTCCAGAGCTGCACTCGTTTTCTTCAGTTTCAGAGATGAAATCTCCCAGCATTCCCTTCTTGATCCTTTTAGCTTTCCACTCTTGCGGTAATTTTTGGGACTAGTCCGAGCCCGGCTTCATATTCACCAGTTCTTTTACTTGCTGAGCAGATGTTTCCTTCCTTCTTACAGCCGAGGAGTAGTCATCATCCTGTGAAGTCTCCCAGTCCTCGGCCTACAGACTCGACACATATGTGAAAAATTAAGGCTCGTTTACCAGAGACAAGCGCCTGTCAAGTCTGTAGGAGCGGAGGCCGAACCCCGGGGGTCCTATTTCCCTCTGTGAGCCTGCCATTCATTCTATTAGTGGCGCTCCCCCTGCGCAGGTTGTGTATACAGTGCGATAAATCATTTAATCAGCTCTGCTTAATGTACACATCAGCCGGGCCCAGCGCTGCCTGCCAGGACGTCTGCTGCCTATTACACGACAAGATGCTGGGCCAGAGGCTATTCAGGCTCCTGACTGTACAGCGCCACACAACATGTTGGTGCCATATTATTCACTCTTTACTATTCCAATTAGGTGGATTTCTTTGACCCATTTCAGTCCATTGGTGGCTCTCCTGGTCGTCGGTTGTAGAGAAATCATCTCCAGGGTGACTTCAGTTCAGAAATTCGTTCTGGGGTTGTCAGGTGAAGACCTGCAGGTTGTCCGATTCATGTTAATAGTGCGGATTCTTACAAGGTGATGGTTACAGGTGATAAGACGGCCCCGGTCTTCCCTGATAAGTTGTATAAACCTCCTATATGTTCCTCCCCCGAGCTCCCATCAGCAGGATACGGATCAGGGATCCTCTCTATAATATCAGTTCTGTGCTCACATACAGAGATCCCGGAGCTTAAAAGATCATTCACAGTGTACTGTAGTAAGACGAATCCTGCAGCAAATCGCACTGGATCGCTCAGTCATCCATACATCATCCATCCGTACAGTCATCCATATAACCTGCATGCTCGGATCACAGAAATGCTGCATGTTCTGCCTACAATGCAGAAGTGGATCCCAAGCCATTCCGGATGGTTCCTCTGCAGCCGTCCAATCACATCCTAATGTGATATACGCTGAATTTCTACTCATTGACTGTTGTGGGCGGCGGCTGTGAGCTTGTCAGTTGTCACAGTGAGCTATATCTGTCTACATTGGTTGTTGCTGTCGGCTGTATCTCTATTAGTAAGTTGTGACATTAAGATCTATTTCTAATAGTCGGATGTTGCAGTGCGTTATATTTATACACGTTGGTTGTTGCAGTGAGTTATATTTATACACGTTGGTTGTTGCAGTGAGTTATATTTATACACGTTGGTTGTTGCAGTGAGCCGTATGCTGCCGTGCACCGTCTGCGTTTCTGTGGTTCCTTTCATATAATGAAGAAGAGCCACAGAAGCAGGGACACAAAACTGGACAGGAATAGGACCGACCGGATTCCATATTAAGCGGCCTGGACTGTCGGCCCGCACACGTGACTGTGTAATTCATATCCAGTTGATTCTAGTACAGACTCCTGTATGTATCAGCCGCCACAACGAAACAGAACAACGAGCAAGACAACGGACTGCAACGCAAACTATCCTCTAGGATTCGCCTCCTGAACAAAGGACGCCCTGGAGTTGTGTGACTTCCCTATAGTTTGTCATTCTGAGTTCTCCTGGATGATAAATAGTAACAGCTACTAATATCCCACAGCCTAAGGGGGTCGCCCAGAATACCACACACCCTGTACATCATGTGCTATGGACTGTATCTGTAACTGGTAGAAACCCTCTGCAGGACGAACCATTATATCATAGAGCGGACAGTCCATGGTGTCTGCTGCTGATATTTCTGTTACACTGTGTCATGTGCTGTGTGTGTGTTATTATATGCCCTGTGGATTAACTATCACTGAAAAAGAAGAAAATGAAGATCCCAGGACGAGAGTGAGGGCAGTGGTACTATGCAGCTGTCACATAGAGAAGAGAAGTTATACTGTGCATCTCATATATAGACCAAGAATTAGAAGTGGTACTGTGCAGCTCGTCCTGTACATAGAGAATTCAGAGAGACCCTGTGCATCTGTAACATACAGACCAGGAGAAGTAGTACTGTGCATCTGTAACATACAGACCAGGAGAAGTAGTACTGTGCATCTGTAACATACAGACCAGGAGAAGTAGAACTGTGCATCTAAAACATACAGACCAGGAGAAGTAGTACTGTGCATCTGTAACATACAGACCAGGAGAAGTAGTACTGTGCATCTGTAACATACAGACCAGGAGAAGTAGTACTGTGCATCTGTAACATACAGACCAGGAGAAGTAGAACTGTGCATCTAAAACATACAGACCAGGAGAAGTAGTACTGTGCATCTGTAACATACAGACCAGGAGAAGTAGAACTGTGCATCTAAAACATACAGACCAGGAGAAGTAGTACTGTGCTTCTAAAACATACAGACCAAGAGAAATAGTACTGTGCTTCTAAAACATACAGACCAGGAGAAGTAGTACTGTGCTTCTAAAACATACAGACCAGGAGAAGTAGTACTGTGCTTCTAAAACATACAGACCAGGAGAAGTAGTACTGTGCTTCTAAAACATACAGACCAGGAGAAGTAGTACTGTGCTTCTAAAACATACAGACCAGAAGAAGTAGTACTGTGCTTCTAAAACATACAGACCAGGAGAAGTAGTACTGTGCTTCTAAAACATACAGACCAGGAGAAGTAGTACTGTGCTTCTAAAACATACAGACCAGGAGAAGTAGTACTGTGCATCTGTAACAAACAGACCAGGAGAAGTAGTACTGTGCTTCTAAAACATACAGACCAGGAGAAGTAGTACTGTGCATCTGTAACATACAGACCAGGAGAAGTAGTACTGTGCTTCTAAAACATACAGACCAGGAGAAGTAGTACTGTGCTTCTAAAACATACAGACCAGGAGAAGTAGTACTGTGCTTCTAAAACATACAGACCAGAAGAAGTAGTACTGTGCTTCTAAAACATACAGACCAGAAGAAGTAGTACTGTGCTTCTAAAACATACAGACCAGGAGAAGTAGTACTGTGCTTCTAAAACATACAGACCAGGAGAAGTAGTACTGTGCTTCTAAAACATACAGACCAGGAGAAGTAGTACTGTGCATCTGTAACAAACAGACCAGGAGAAGTAGTACTGTGCATCTGTAACATACAGACCAGGAGAAGTAGCACTGTGCATCTGTAACATACAGAGTAGGAGAAGTAATACTGTGCATCTGTAACAAACCGACCAGGAGAAGTAGCACTGTGCTTCTAAAACATACAGACCAGGAGAAGTAGTACTGTGCATCTGTAACATACAGACTAGGAGAAGTAATACTGTGCACCTGTCACATATCCTCTTGTCATATGGACCAAGAAAGAATGAAAATGTGTCTGTCACATATGACTGTATACAGACCAGGAGAAGTTATACTAGGCAGCTGTCACTTATCCTTCCAGGTTACAGACCAGGAGAAGTAGTACTGTGCGTCTGTCATTTATCCTTCCAGGTTACAGACCAGGAGAAGTAGTACTGTGCGTCTGTCACTTATCCTTCCAGGTTACAGACCAGGAGAAGTAGTACTGTGCATCTCTCCCTCACCCGTTACTTGTCATGTATCCCCCATCATACAGAGCACATAGTCGTGTGCAGGGCCTGTGATCAGAGCAGCTCTTGTCTCCTCCATACATGCTATAAAGGAGAGGTCCGGCTCTTAGAATTGGAGGTCAATTAGACACTTAATGATGAAGCGAATCCTTAAATATATTTCTACTATTATTATCCCAGCAAAAAATTAATTAAGCGGGTCATGGAGGACACGAGGCTAATGTGGAGAGTAATTACTGCTGATCCGCCACACGCTCCGCCATGGAGAGGCCGCGCTCAGCCCCCAATACTTCACTGTCTAGTGTTTAATCACATGAATAAAGCCCAAAGATCTGAGAGCTCAGCCCCGGCCTCGTATCAGCAGATCTATTATTAACTGTGAGAGGCTGACAACCGCAAGACGACAACTACCAGGAGGATTTACCCTGGACCCGGACTGATAGGAGATACTAGATATGGGATACGGAGATAGATGGATAGACAGATAGATAGAGAGAGAGATAGGAGATCGATAGATAGATAGATAGATAGATAGATAGATAGATAGATAGATAGATAGGAGATAGATGGAGATAGATAGATAGATAGATAGATAGATAGATAGATAGATAGATAGATAGATAGATAGATAGATAGATAGATAGATGGAGATAGATAGATAGATAGGAGATAGATAGATAGATAGGAGATAGATAGATAGATAGATAGATAGATAGATGGAGATAGAGAGATAGATAGATAGATAGATAGATAGATAGATAGATAGATAGATAGATAGATAGATAGATAGATAGATAGATGGAGATAGATAGATAGATAGATAGGAGATAGATAGATAGATAGGAGATAGATAGATAGATGGATGGATGGATGGATGGATGGATGGATGGATGGATGGATGGATGGATGGATGGATGAGATAGATAGATAGATAGATAGATAGATAGATAGATAGATAGATAGATAGATAGATAGATAGATACAGTGTTGGTCAAAAGTATTGGCCATTTTCTTCCAGATAATGATTGCAATCACAAATTCTTTGGTATTATTATCTTCATTTAATTTGTCTTCAATGGAAAACCACAAAAAGAATTGTCAAAAAGCCAAATTGGATATAATTCCACAGCAAACATAAAAAAGGGGTGGACAAAAGTATTGGCACTGTTTGAAAAATCATGTTATGCTTCTCTAATTTTTGTAATTAACAGCACCTGTTACTTACCTGAGGCACCTAACAGGTGGTGGCAATAACTAAATCACACTTACAGCCAGTTGAAATGGATTAAAGTTGACTCCACCTCTGTCCTGTGTCCTTGTGTGACCACATTGAGCATGGAGAAAAGAAAGAAGACCAAAGAACTGTCTGAGGACTTGAAAAGCAAAATTGTGAGGAAGCATGAGCAATCTCAAGGCTACAAGTCCATCTCCAAAGACCTGAATGTTCCTGTGTCTACTGTGCGCAGTGTCATCAAGAAGTGTAAAGCCCATGGCCCTGTGGCTAACCTCCCTAGATGTGGACGGAAAAGAAAAATTGACAAGAGATTTCAGCGCAAGATTGTGCGGATGGCGGATAAAGAACCTCGACTAACATCCAAACAAGTCCAAGCTGCCCTGCAGTCCGAGGGTACAACAGTGTCACCCCGTACTATCCAGTGTCAGCGTCTGAATGAGAAGGGACTGTATGGTAGGAGACCCAGGAAGACCCCACTTCTTACCCAGAGACATAAAAAAGCCAGGCTGGAGTTTGTCAAAACTTACCTGAGAAAGCCAAACCCGTTCTGGAAGAATGTTCTCTGGTCAGATGAGACAAAAGTAGGAAAAGGCCTCAACATAGAGTTTACAGGAAAGAAGAGGCCTTCAAAGAGAAGAAGACGCTCCCTACAGTCAGACATGGCGGAGGTCCCTGATGGTTTGGGGTTGCTTTGCTGCCTCTGGCACTGGACTGCTTGACCGTGTGCATGGCATTATGAAGTCTGAAGACGACCAACACATTGTGCAGCATCATGTAGGGCCCAGTGTGAGAAAGCGGGGTCTCCCTCAGAGGTCAGGGCTCTTCCAGCAGGACAAGGACCCAAAACACACTTCAGGTCAGCACTAGAAAATGGTGGTGAGAGAAAGCCCTGGAGACTTGTAAAGTGGCAGCAATGAGTCCAGCCCTGAATCCCATAGAACACCTGTGGGGGAGGGGGAGAGATCTCTTGGTGGCAGTTTGGAGAAGGCCCCCTTCACATCTCAGGGGGGACCGTGAGCAGTTTGCCAAAGAAGAAGGGTCTAAGATTCCAGCAGAGCCTTGTAAGAAACTCATTGCTGGTTAGCGGAAGCGGTTGTGCGCAGTTATTGTGTCTAAAGGTTGTGCTACCAAGTATTAGGCTGAGGGCGCCAATACTTCTGTCCGCACCAGTTTTGGAGTTTTGTGTAAAATTATGAATGATGTGACTTTTTTTTCATTCTCTTTTGTGTTTTTTCATTGCAAGCAAAATAAATGAAGATATTACCAAAGAGTTTGTGCTTGTAATCATTATCTGGGGGACAACGAGGATTATCTGACAGAACTGCAGGGGGGACAAGACTTTTGGCCAACACTGTAGATGATAGATAGATAGGAGATAGATAGATAGATAGATAGATAGATAGATAGATAGATAGATAGATAGATATGAGATAGATAGATAGATAGATAGATAGATAGATAGATATGAGATAGATAGATAGATAGATAGATAGATAGATATGAGATAGATAGATAGATAGATAGATAGATAGATAGATAGATAGGAGATAGATAGATAGATAGATAGATAGATAGATAGATAGATACTGGCCACCAGTATCCCAAAATAAATCGCACACATGTAAAGTCCCCAGTTAATCTGCACAATCTCCTTCCGCCGCTCCGCAGGCCGCCGTTCCCCATATATACCGCTATACTAAAGAAAATACTTAAATACACGTTGTTACACAGAGACCGCCGTATTATTATTTCTGGGCGATTTCGGTATTTTTGCTCCATTTTTCGTCTTTGCTGTAAAGTGAAGTCAATGGGTGTTTGGGACTGTATTATTTTTAGCCTAATCCATGTTACAGAACCCGTATGCATTAGTCATGTGAAGACCGTTGCCATGGCAATATATTTTTTTCCTGTTCAATACTAGGTAATTACCGCCATACAAGAGGGTAAGTAGCATGTACCACGCCGATCCTGTCTGTCTGACTGCGGCTCATAGCTGACACATTCACAATCAAGTAACAAGACATCATCATTCGCACATTAACTCCTTATCACATTATATTATATTACGTTATTATCTACTGTATGGCGAGAAGTGCGACCAAAGGGAACAAAACTATCGCGCATCATCTCCTGATGAGAAGGATGACGCCATGTAGATAGGTCGTATACACAGTGATGTCACCGCTGCTCTCTAGTATATGGATAGGCGGCATTCTCAGTGATGTCACCGCTGCTCTCTAGTATATGGATAGGCGGCATTCTCAGTGATGTCACCGCTGCTCTCTAGTGAATGGATAGGCGGCATTCTCAGTGATGTCACCGCTGATCTCTAGTATATGGATAGGCTGTATTCTCAGTGATGTCACCGCTGATCTCTAGTGAATGGATAGGCGGCATTCTCAGTGATGTCACCGCTGCTCTCTAGTGAATGGATAGGCGGCATTCTCAGTGATGTCACCGCTGATCACTAGTATATGGATAGGCTGTATTCTCAGTGATGTCACCGCTGATCTCTAGTGAATGGATAGGCGGCATTCTCAGTGATGTCACCGCTGCTCTCTAGTGAATGGATAGGCGGCATTCTCAGTGATGTCACCGCTGCTCTCTAGTGAGTGGATAGGCGGCATTCTCAGTGATGTCACCGCTGCTCTCTAGTGAATGGATAGGCGGCATTCTCAGTGATGTCACCGCTGCTCTCTAGTGAATGGATAGGCGGCATTCTCAGTGATGTCACCGCTGATCACTAGTATATGGATAGGCTGTATTCTCAGTGATGTCACTGCTCTCTAGTGAATGGATAGGCGGCATTCTCAGTGATGTCACCGCTGCTCTCTAGTGAATGGATAGGCGGCATTCTCAGTGATGTCACCGCTGCTCTCTAGTGAGTGGATAGGCGGCATTCTCAGTGATGTCACCGCTGCTCTCTAGTGAATGGATAGGCGGCATTCTCAGTGATGTCACCGCTGATCACTAGTATATGGATAGGCTGTATTCTCAGTGATGTCACCGCTGCTCTCTAGTATATGGATAGGCGGCATTCTCAGTGATGTCACCGCTGCTCTCTAGTATATGGATAGGCGGCATTCTCAGTGATGTCACCGCTGCTCTCTAGTATATGGATAGGCGGCATTCTCAGTGATGTCACCGCTGCTCTCTAGTATATGGATAGGCGGCATTCTCAGTGATGTCACCGCTGCTCTCTAGTATATGGATAGGCTGTATTCTCAGTGATGTCACCGCTGCTCTCTAGTATATGGATAGGCGGCATTCTCAGTGATGTCACCGCTGCTCTCTAGTATATGGATAGGCGGCATTCTCAGTGATGTCACCGCTGCTCTCTAGTGAATGGATAGGCTGATAGAATTGTATGCCTATTGCTGGAATACCTGCAGGCTCTATGTAATATATAGACCCCCCACACACACACAACCCTCTCCAGAGACACTGACCTGGATCTGTTGCTGCAGGATGTTGATTTTGTGCTGCTGTTGGAGTAGTTGTTGTTGCTGTCTTGCGATCTGTACAGGTAAAAGAAGCGTGCGTTAGTCACACAGTATACATATAACATACATATGATGAGTAAAGAGTTACTGGTTCCTTCAAGGAAATCTGGAAGACTGATCCCAACCCTGCTATTTACTATCAGATGTAAAGGGAACAGTAAAGCACCAGAATAACTGTATATAGGCTGTATATAGGCTGTACACTATGGAATATATATGTAACTAAGAGGAACAGCCGATAGCAGTCATAGAAGATGTAAATGTCTCTGGAGCTTGTCTTAGTACTGGAGCGTTATATGAGGAACGGATGAGATCAGTCACATGTGGCTGATAACAGAGAGAAATAGATTGTACTCACCTGTTCTATAGTCAGCCCAATCCTACATGGAAATGGCTGATAACAGGGAGCAACAGACAATATGTAACCGTTATATTTGGGGGTCACAGTGGTGATAGGTGTAGTGCAGCACCTTCACAGTGACAGGAGGGATCGCTGAGCCCCGGTGGGTCCTGCCCCAGCCCCCAGGTCTTACACATGGCGGATCTGTGATCTGCTTGCTCTTATACAGCCGTCTCAGTTACATCCTTGTTTATTACAGATCTGTTCCTCCTGTCAATCAGAGGTTTCCAGTCGGTGTGATGGAGGCGCCGCTGATCTGTGTTACATCCTCCTCAGGCAGTCGCTCCATTATTCATTGCGTAATTGATGTCACATCTGGTGTGTAATCTGTCGGCAGTGCCACACTAGCACACTAGGGGTTAAACCGCACCAGGAGGGTTTGTGTGTGTGCAGTGACAGGAGGGTTTGTGTGTGTGCAGTGACAGGAGGGTTTGTGTGTGTGCAGTGACAGGAGGGTTTGTGTGTGTGCAGTGACAGGAGGGTTTGTGTGTGTGCAGTGACAGGAGGGTTTGTGTGTGTGCAGTGACAGGAGGGTTTGTGTGTGTGCAGTGACAGGAGGGTTTGTGTGTGTGCAGTGACAGGAGGGTTTGTGTGTGTGCAGTGACAGGAGGGTTTGTGTGTGTGCAGTGACAGGAGGATGGACGTCCCGGTCACTACACACGGTCTGCATACGTTGCCTCTGACCTTACCAATGGGATAACATTATTCTCTTTTCCTTTTATATCACTAATAGCTGACCCCCGACCTCTCCCCGATACTTTCCCTCTTCGGTCCGTGTCCTGATGTCTGGACTCAGGAAAGCCTGAGGATAATCGAGGATGGTGGAGAGGGGCATAATGTAAGGGACATTACACTGCACAGAGGGGACATTATAGTGTGTGTATGAGGGAGCATTATGGGGGTATTATAGTGTGTGGAGGAGAGGGCATAGGGGGGTATTATAGTGTGCGGAGACTGCTGTGGGGTATTATAGTGTGCGGAGACTTACACTGTATGGGCACCACTAAGGGATCATTATAATGTGTGAGTGCAGAGGGAGAACTATACTATATGGGGGCATTATATTGTGTGGGGACCACCATAGGGCCATTATATTGCATGAGGGCAGTAAGTGGGTATTATATTGTGTTGAGACACAAAGATGCCACTCTGTGGGGACATAATAGTATATTATACTATACTGTGTGGTCATTGAGGGAGAACTATAAGAGCATTATTCTGTGTGGGATCCACTAAGGGGGCATTATACTGTGTAGTGCAATCCTGTGTACATTATGGAAGGGTGCGCTATAGGAGCCTCGCATTGTACTGGGCAGAGCTTAAGTGATCTGGCATATAATTATAGAGGCAGTCTTTAAAATAATTCTTTTAAGAGTCATCAGCCTGAAGCCTAAATATTTTTGAAACCCCACCTACTGCAAGTCATATCCATAGAAAAAGATGCCATCTGCTCCTCTTATAACCCCCCAGTACTGATATATATGACCGATATCAGCCGCTCCTCATATAACACTCCAGTACTGATATATATGACTGATATCAGCCGCCTCTCATATAATGCTCCAGTACTGGTATATATGACTGATATCAGCCACTCCTCATATAACCCCCCAGTACTGATATATATGACCGATATCAGCCGCTCCTCATATAACACTCCAGTACTGATATATATGACTGATATCAGCCGCCTCTCATATAATGCTCCAGTACTGGTATATATGACTGATATCAGCCGCTCCTCATATAACCCCCCAGTACTGATATATATGACTGATATCAGCCGCTCCTCATATAACCCTCCAGTACTGATATATATGACTGATATCAGCCGCTCCTCATATAACCCCCCAGTACTGATATATATGACTGATATCAGCCGCTCCTCATATAACCCTCCAGTACTGATATATATGACTGATATCAGCCGCTCCTCATATAACGCTCCAGTACTGATATATATATGACTGATATCAGCCGCTCCTCATATAACCCCCCAGTACTGGTATATATGACTGATATCAGCCGCTCCTCATATAACGCTCCAGTACTGATATATATATGACTGATATCAGCCGCTCCTCATATAACCCCCCAGTACTGGTATATATGACTGATATCAGCCGCTCCTCATATAACCCCCCAGTACTGATATATATGACTGATATCAGCCGCTCCTCATATAACCCCCCAGTACTGATATATATGACTGATATCAGCCGCTCCTCATATAACCCCCCAGTACTGATATATATGACTGATATCAGCCGCTCCTCATATAACCCCCCAGTACTGATATATATGACTGATATCAGCCGCTCCTCATATAACACTCCAGTACTGATATATATGACTGATATCAGGCGCTCCTCATATAACGCTCCAGGACTGATATATATGACTGATATCAGCCGCCTCTCATATAATGCTCCAGTACTGGTATATATGACTGATGTCAGCCGCTCCTCATATAACCCTCCAGTACTGATATATATATATATGACTGATATCAGCCGCTCCTCATATAACCCCCCAGTACTGATATATATGACTGATATCAGCCGCTCCTCATATAACCCCCCAGTACTGATATATATGACTGATATCAGCCGCTCCTCATATAACCCCCCAGTACTGATATATATGACTGATATCAGCCGCTCCTCATATAACACTCCAGTACTGATATATATGACTGATATCAGCCGCTCCTCATATAACCCCCCAGTACTGATATATATGACTGATATCAGCCACTCCTCATATAACCCCCCAGTACTGATATATATGACTGATATCAGCCGCTCCTCATATAACCCCCCAGTACTGATATATATGACTGATATCAGCCGCTCCTCATATAACCCCCCAGTACTGATATATATGACTGATATCAGCCGCTCCTCATATAACCCCCCAGTACTGATATATATGACTGATATCAGCCGCTCCTCATATAACACTCCAGTACTGATATATATGACTGATATCAGCCGCTCCTCATATAACACTCCAGTACTGATATAACCTCCAGAGACATCTACATACAGTTCCAGTCCATAGCAGTCCAGGTTTCTCATTCAAGACACCACTGCAAATAAAGGCCATTGTGACCGGCCAGAAAAGCAGGAAATGAATGAAATTGTGATATTTATTTATTTATTACGCTTACTTGTATAGCGCCATCATATTCCGCAGCGCTTTACAGACATTGACAGTCACTGTCCCATATAGGGCTCACAATCTACATTCCCTATCAGTATGTATTTGGTGTGTGGGAGGAAACCGGAGTACACGGAGGAAACCCATGCAAACACGGGGAGAACATACAAACTCCTTTCAGATAGGACAAGTTTTTCCACAAAGTCCTAGTGTCTTATTGATGTGATATGACAGAGTTAATGTCTTACTGATCAGTATATATGTATGTCTTGTACATCTGTAGGAGGGTCACTCTGTATCTTCTGTCTGTATTTCTATATACTATGCTGGTCACTATATTGCTCGGTGGAGTCATTTCAATTTCTTCAAATTCCTGCACCATAAATGGTCACATTACAATTTGACCACGTCATCCCCTTGCCCTCCCCAGGGGTAATATATAAGCAGTAGGGGGCTATTGGTTAGTTTAGCTTAGGCTGGAATCATGGCTTGTCCGGCAACTCTGGAAGTCATCAGACCACAGACATACCAGGGGAGCAGACAGAGCCCCTCTAATTTGGCTCCAGTAACCTTCTGCCCACGTGAGTATTGGTCCCTCCTCAGCGGTTGTCTCCGTCATGGCGGCCGCCTCCTCAGCGCCATGTGCTCCATCTCCTGCTTATTTGCCTGCTGGATGGCGACATGCGCGCTCCATTGAGCAGAACATCCGAGTTTTAAGTGTCATTTAATTTTCATTTTGAGATCTAATTACTAAGTGTTGGCGGTAAGATATCGCTCGTCTGCAAATGTGTCAAGATTAATTTGTGCTGGCGAATTCACAAGTGTCAATAGTTAATTACTGGCTTGTCTCTGGATGCCGGGGCCACATCCTGACTCCACCACTCCCCCCTATGTCGTTCCCTCCATTTGGGGATCATGCGCCGTCGCCCCGCACGTGGACACGTCCTGCCGCCCCACAAACGTGCGATCTCATTAGAGGCAGCGGAGCGTGCCCGGCCCGAAAATACTTTTTTAAATTAAAGGATAATTCTGGTAATAATGTGGGATTCTTAAACATGCAGATTAATCTGAGGTCTGTCTGATCTAATGCTCAGGGGTGCGCTGTTTGCAGGCATTGTTGTCACAGATGACGCTTCCGCCGGGCGCTCGGCGCAGGAATGAGATGTCGTCTCTATATAGTTTGTTTCCCATAAGACATTGTCCTACGGTTACTGATCGGCTCCTCTTGGAGGTTTGGAAAGATGAAAAGAAAGTGAAAAAAAACAACAAGCAGAAATAAAGGAAAGATTGACGGCAGAACAGCGTCCTCATTTAGGATTTAACCCAATGTGCTGCGCCACGAAAGAGGTTTGTGTATAGCACCAAATGTTCACACAGGGACACAGGAGCTCTTATATTAATATGTATATAGGGGATGCTAGGAGGACATGTGAATCCGTATATTACACTGTGTATAGGGGATACATGGAGGACTTGTGACTCCTACATTACACCGTTTATAGGGGATACAGGGAGGACTTGTGACTCCTACATTACACCGTATATAGGGGATACAGGGAGGACTTGTGACTCCGTATATTACACTGTATATAGGGGATACAGGGAGGACTTGTGACTCCGTATATTACACTGTATATAGGGGATACAGGGAGGACTTGTGACTCCGTATATTACACTGTATATAGGGGATACAGGGAGGACTTGTGACTCCGTATATTACACTGTATATAGGGGATACAGGGAGGACTTGTGACTCCGTATATTACACTGTATATAGGGGATACAGGGAGGACTTGTGACTCCGTATATTACACTGTATATAGGGGATACAGGGAGGACTTGTGACTCCGTATATTACACTGTATATAGGGGATACAGGGAGGACTTGTG
Source organism: Leptodactylus fuscus (assembly GCF_031893055.1). Lineage (NCBI taxonomy): Eukaryota > Metazoa > Chordata > Amphibia > Anura > Leptodactylidae > Leptodactylus > Leptodactylus fuscus. Next base: position 9,378,269 of record NC_134271.1, on the reverse strand, counting down.
ACTCCGTATATTACACTGTATATAGGGGATACAGGGAGGACTTGTGACTCCGTATATTACACTGTATATAGGGGATACAGGGAGGACTTGTGACTCCGTATATTACACTGTATATAGGGGATACAGGGAGGACTTGTGACTCCGTATATTACACTGTATATAGGGGATACAGGGAGGACTTGTGACTCCGTATATTACACTGTATATAGGGGATACAGGGAGGACTTGTGACTCCGTATATTACACTGTATATAGGGGATACAGGGAGGACTTGTGACTCCGTATATTACACTGTATATAGGGGATACAGGGAGGACTTGTGACTCCGTATATTACACTGTATATAGGGGATACAGGGAGGACTTGTGACTCCGTATATTACACTGTATATAGGGGATACAGGGAGGACTTGTGACTCCGTATATTACACTGTATATAGGGGATACAGGGAGGACTTATGACTCTGTATATTACACTGTATATGGGGGATACAGGGAGGACTTTGACTCCTACATTACACTGTATATAGGGGATATAGGAAGAACATGCAACTCCAACTTTACATTGAATATATGGGATACAGGGTGGACATGTGACAACTACATTACACTATATATAAGGGATTCGGGAAGGAAATGTGATTTCTACACTATACAGTATATAGGGCATACAGGAAGGACATGTGGCTCATACATTACACTGTATATAGAGGGATAGAGGGCGGACATGTGACTCTTACGTTACCCTGTATATAGGTGATACAGGATGAATAAGTGATTCCTACATTACACTATATATAGGACTGAACGTCACATAGGATTCCACGCAGGGGCAGTTCTAGTTTGGTGGTCGCCTCCTTCCCATCGGGGTCACTTACCTGTTCTTGCTGTTGTCGTGCCAGGTCCATTTGCTGTCGCTGTTTTTCTATTTGGGAAGCCGCCAGTTTCTTCTGCTCATCGTGTGCGGCCAGAAGTTGCTCTCGGAGACTGATCAGTTGTGTTATCATGGTGGAGAGTTGTCGCTCCTTTTCTGCTAGGCTTTCTGGGGTTCCTGCACCAAAGATACAAAACCCGAAAAAAGCTTCACCATGAATAGAACAAAGATACAGAGAACCGCAACATAATATAAGTGACTGATAATAAGTATCATAAGCTCTGTCATATATGATGTCACCTCCTATATAATATATCTGGAGAGCTGTGATGTCACCTCCTATATAATATAATATGTCAGGAGAGCGGTGAGGTCACCTCCTGTATAATATCACTGATATCTGGAGAGCAGTGATGTCACCTCCTATATAATATAATATACAAGGAGAGCGGTGATGTCACCTCCTGTATAATATAATATATCAGGAGAACTGTGATGTCACCTCCTGTATAATATAATATATCAGGAGAGCTGTGATGTCACCTCCTGTATAATATCACTGATATCTGGAGAGCGGTGATGTCACCTCCTATATAATATAATATATCTGGAGAGCTGTGATGTCACCTCCTATATAATATAATATATCTGGAGAGCAGTGATGTCACCTCCTATATAATATAATATATCTGGAGAGCAGTGATGTCACCTCCTGTATAATATAATATATCAGGAGAGCTGTGATGTCACCTCCTGTATAATATCACTGATATCTGGAGAGCGGTGATGTCACCTCCTATATAATATAATATATCTGGAGAGCAGTGATGTCACCTCCTATGTAATATAATATATCTGGAGAGCTGTGATGTCACCTCCTATATAATATAATATATCTGGAGAGCAGTGATGTCACCTCCTATATAATATAATATATCTGGAGAGCTGTGATGTCACCTCCTATGTAATATAATATATCTGGAGAGCTGTGATGTCACCTCCTATATAATATAATATATCTGGAGAGCAGTGATGTCACCTCCTATGTAATATAATATATCTGGAGAGCAGTGATGTCACCTCCTATATAATATAACTGATATCTGTAGAGCTGTGATGTCACCTCTTGTATTATATAAGTGATATCAAGAGAGCGGTGATGTCACCTCCTGTATCCTATTACTTATATTTGTAGTACAGTGATGTCATTGTTGTCACTTGGTTTCGGTGCGGCGCACTCCTAAACATCCGGTGAAGGTTATACCTCTGATGTGAGGTTCCCCTCCCCTCCTCAGATGGATCGAACATATTATTGTCTCATCCTATTGATAACTAGCGGAGTCTGAGCTGGAGGTGATCGTGTCGCAGGCGTCTGCTCTCAGAGGCCCAGGTTGCGCCATTCTCTCAGACATCGCGCCTTGCAGAGCACATCAGATACCCTCAGATGTTCGCACTTCACACGCCACCATCGTCATTTAGCATTTACTGGGATTTTTTGTTTTTCTCATCTTTCAAATGTCAAAAAATAAAAAAAATAAAAAGTCATCGGCAAAGAGAAAAAAAACGAGAAGACAACTGAAGGGATGAGACAATTGAGCGGAAGGTCCGGGGAGATGAAAGATCACTTTGTGATGTCCGGAGCCCTCAAATCCAAATGCAAGTTTCAGCTCTTTCTACTCCAAACACATCACAAGATAAAGGCTTCAGTGGAAAACAAACACAAAGCGGCTATTCTGCGCACAACAGCTGAAGCAATATGATGGAGTTCTCAATGACTTTCTAACAGCAGAGCTGTGTCCTGCCTTTGTCCGCCCGTCACATCGGCTGCTCGCTCCCTCCTCTGCTGACAACTCTATAAATGCTTCAATTGTGTCCTGGCCCCGAGAACTGCAGGCAAACAAGCAACGCGTGCAAAGTCCAGGGGCCCGAGGTGCCGAACACCGCTACTGCCGTGTACTGCCTCCAGCACTGCGACCTGTACGGCTGACATATACGCCCTCTGCTTACTGTCAGTGAGTGGGAACATACCTGTCCTGTCCTGTTTACACAGCTGAGGATTTGCTACAATGTGTCCAGTACATGTGAATACTTACACTGACACAGTGTAACAAACCTAAACCTTAGAAATGTTGAAAGTTCAGAGGTCCCTGCCCCCCATGTGAAAATCCACATGATGTTCCACGCCTGATACTGGCATTACTCTCGTTGTCAGGTAGGTCCCAGTCTTCAGTGATGTCACCTGTGACCGCTATCCTATCGATGCAATGTTCTGCGGAAGGCACTCAAATTGTCGGGTATATCCTGATCTTCTATGATAAGTCACCTCTGATTACTGTTCTGTGGGTGCGATGTTCTGCAGATGTTGCTCACGTTGTCAGGTAGGTCCCAATCTCCTGTAATGTCACCTGTGACCACTATCCTATCGATGCAATGTTCTGCAGAAGGCACTCAAATTGTCAGGTATATCTTGATCTTCTGTGATACTTCACCTCCGATCACTGTTCTGTGGGTGCGATGTTCTGCAGATGTCACTCACACTCTCAGGTAGCTCCCAATCTCCTGTGATACTTCACCTCCGATCACTGTCCTGTGAGTGCGATGTTCTGCAGATGTCGCTCACATTGTCAGGTAGGTCCCAATCTCCTGTGATACTTCACCTCTGATCACTGTCCTGTGGGTGCGATGATCTGCAGATGTCGCTCACATTGTCAGGTAGGTCCCAATCTCCTGTGATACTTCACCTCCGATCACTGTCCTGTGAGTGCGATGTTCTGCAGATGTCGCTCACATTGTCAGGTAGGTCCCAATCTCCTGTGATACTTCACCTCCGATCACTGTCCTGTGGGTGCGATGTTCTGCAGGAGGCTGCTGGCACCGGGTACCATCCAGCAAATTACAAACACCATTAAACTGAGGAATTTGGGCCTGTTTGCTGCAGCTGTATAAACAGACTGAAAATAAAAAACTTCACGATAATCATTTCCTGAGCAAAATACAATAAATTTCATTGGGGAGACTCCCAGCCCCGCAATACTTGTGTACAGCCGCAGCCGTGGTTCGTGTCGTGGTGCGGTGATGCCAAAAACTTCACTCTGCTGCCAGGGAGAACTCCAACAAGTCGGGTGCTCATTCAGATGTCTGGGTGACAACCAGTAAATCCCAAAAATTGACGGTTTTCCCAGGTAACAAATAGTAGAAGTGACTGGTGATGCAGCGACGTGTGCGCACTCGGGGTATAATGTGGCCACGTCTTCTACTCCTGTTTGGTCGGCGACTAAAGGGGTTTTCTGGGACTTGGATGTTGAAGCACGGGTCATCCAAATTTGATCAGTTGGGGTCCTACAGATCAGCCACTTTGGCCAGTCACACGGCCTGTTCACAACTCTGCACAGGGATGAGCTGTAATACCGAGCACAGCCACTACGATATGTACGGCGCTGTGCTTGACAAGCCACCGCGCTCACGGCCCTTTCAACCGGTTGATCGATGTCAGACCTGAAATCCCCTTTAAAGGGACACTCCACCCAGAAGGACAGTTTCCCAGACGCTCCATTGTGGTCTCCATGTTCCTATCACCGCATCTCATTATATCATGTTGGGGCGTTACCAATGAACAATGTGAATGGTGACAAGTAGGATCTGTGTCTGTAGAAGACGCTGCGAAATTGTTGTGTATGGATCTCTTTGCTGGAACTCTTGGTGGAAATAGCGACCCCTACAGGCTGTGCAGTAGTTGTCCCATAGTAATGGCGGTCACCAATAACAACAAATCGTGCATTAAAATGGTGCAAATCTGATATTTTTTTCCAATGTAAGTATTTTTTTCCAAATCCAAAAACGGCGATATGTTTCTTTTCTAAGGGGCGGGGTTTGTGTAATTTCTCCAGCGCTGTTCGTCACGGAGGCCTCGTAGCTGTCATACAGAGTCATCTCAGTGGACGTTATAGAAGAGATAACAACTAGTATTCATATAACGGCGGCGTCTCGTAGCGGCGCTGGCAGCCATATTGATAATGTGTGAGCCCCATTCTGTTCTATAATGACCCGGCGAGCGGCATCACAATATCATAAATAATAAACACGTCGTTAGCGGCATTAGCACAATGTACGGTAATGTGCCGAGCGCCATTGTGCAGACACTTAGACATCATAATGGAGCATTAAGGGAGAAATGTCCACGGATGGGACTTGCAGGGGGTTAACTATAACTCGCCGGATCTGTGATCATCACATTGCCCGCATCACGCGGCGTCTCATGGCTTATTATACATGCATATGGCCAATTACGGGAATATAATTGTGAAAATGGCAAACAGATTGCCGTGCGAGTCATTGTGTGGAGAGGCCGCGCTGATGGAAGCTGCGGATGGCGCCGTGTTATGAGCTGCTTAGTGTCCTTCATCTACAAATGCGTCTCCATAAATACTGCCAAGGACGGGAACAATGAGGATTAAGAGCGCACTTGTTACACTGAGTGTAGTGCCCCGATCACTCCCAACAACTGCGCAGCACACAAAAGAGACCGCGAACAGAGAAGAAAAGACAGCTCCGAGCAGCACTCAAGGTGCCGCATTGTTTCCATAGATACTATAGAGCTTCTAAATGACAACTAACAAGAGGAAAGTGACTTCACAGAATACTGTCTGATGGAGGAGAAGAACTAGTGCGCCAAATCAACGGAGCGGGAAATCATAGAATACAGCACATATAGGATTGTAACATAAAGAGAGAACATACAAGTGCTGGAATCAGACAATGCTCTGAGGTAATAGGGCAGTACTCTGAGAGACGTCTGTGATAATAGGGCAGTACTCTGAGATAATAAGTCAGTACTCTGAGATAAGTCAGAGATAATAAGTCAGTACTGTGAGATAATAAGTCAGTACTCTGAGATAAGTCAGAGATAATAAGTCAGTACTGTGAGATAATAAATCAGTACTCTGAGATAAGTCAGTACTCTGAGATATTAAGTCAGTACTCTGAGAGACGTCTGTGATAATAAGTCAGCACTGTGAGATAAGTCAGTACTGTGAGATAATAAGTCAGTACTGTGAGATAATAAATCAGTATTCTGAGATAATAAGTCAGTACTCTGAGAGACGTCTGTGATAATAAGTCAGCACTGTGAGATAAGTCAGTACTCTGACATAAGTCAGAGATAATAAGTCAGTACTGTGAGATAATAAGTCAGCACTGTGAGATAATAAATCAGTACTCTGAGATAAGTCTGAGATAATAAGTCAGTACTTTGAGATAATAAATCAGTACTCTGAGATAAGTCAGTACTGTGAGATAAGTCAGAGATAATAAGTCAGTACTGTGAGATAATAAATCAGTACTCTGAGATAAGTCAGTACTCTGAGATATTAAGTCAGTACTCTGAGAGACGTCTGTGATAATAAGTCAGCACTGTGAGATAAGTCAGTACTGTGAGATAATAAGTCAGTACTGTGAGATAATAAATCAGTACTCTGAGATAAGTCAGTACTCTGAGATATTAAGTCAGTACTCTGAGAGATGTCTGTGATAATAAGTCAGCACTGTGAGATAAGTCAGTACTCTGACATAAGTCAGAGATAATAAGTCAGTACTGTGAGATAATAAGTCAGCACTGTGAGATAATAAATCAGTACTCTGAGATAAGTCTGAGATAATAAGTCAGTACTTTGAGATAATAAATCAGTACTCTGAGATAAGTCAGTACTGTGAGATAAGTCAGTACTCTGAGATAAATCTGAGATAATAAGTCAGGACTATGAGATAAGACTGAGATAATATATCAGGACTCTGAGACAAGTCTGAGATAATAAGTCAGTACTCTGAGATAAGACTGAGATAATAAGTCAGTATTCTGAGATAAGTCAGTATTCTGAGATAATAAGTCAGTACCCTGAGATAATAAGTCAGTACTCTGAGATAAGTCTGAGATAAGTCAGGACTATGAGATAAGACTGAGATAATATATCAGGACTCTGAGACAAGTCAGAGATAATAAGTCAGTACTCTGAGATAATAAGTCAGTACCCTGAGATAAGACTGAGATAATAAGTCAGTACCCTAAGATAAGACTGAGATAATAAATCAGGACTCTGTTGTAGATAAGATAATCCTTTAATAGTCCCACCATGGGGAAATTCATTGTGTTACAGCAGTATAGATAATACAATAATAATATAAAAAATACATCAGTATTCTGAGATAATATATCTGACATAAAAAGTCAGTGCTCTGAGATAATACATCAGTGTTCTGAGATAATAAGTCAGTACTTTGAGAAAATATGTTTGAGACAATACATCAGTGCTCTGATATAATAAATCATATGAGATAATATGTCAGAGATAATAAGTCTCTGATCTGAGATAAGTCAGTGCTCCAAGATAACAAGTCAGTGCTCTAAGATAACAAGTCAGTGCTCTGAGATAATAAGTGAGTGCTCTGAGATAATATGTCTGTACTTTGAGATGATAAACCAGAGTTCTGAGATATCGCCTGCACCTTGTGTTAAACGGTGCAGCTCAATTTCTTGCCTGGTATAGGAGTCACATACATATCATGGCCCTTCCCACTGCGCAGAAGACTGAGGCTGATCTTTACACGGTGCAAGCTACTTATCTGCAGAAAGTATAAAAATATCTCTGAACATGTGATCATAATTAACAAAGATGAGAGAAGAGATTCCCGGGGTCACACCCTGAAGTTCCAAAAATCAATCAAATCCCTTCACTCTTATCTGAAATTCTAATAATCCGGGATTTGGAATGTCATATGACCAGAAGATGGAGCAGGATGATGAGACTGCGATCAGTAGGTGACAGCGGCTTTTCTACAAGCAGACCTGACCAGTAATCCAGAATATTTGATAATCCGGGATTTCCTATGTTGACTGCTGGGATTATTCTATAAATTGCTCGGGTCTATGGCGGTGGCGAGGCGGCAGCTGCACAATAACGGACTGACACTCACTAAACTCGAGATACAGCCAGTAAAAGAAAATCTCAATAATCCCTGCGTCCGCCGCGCCTGCCAGAGGCCAATAAACTTCCAGCATGGAAAATCCTCCCCTCCTATTGGCTGCGGCCCGGCGCTGACCAGGACACCTGTATTTACAGGACACACCCGGCGCTCAGCGCAAAATTACCACAAACTCTTCATTTCTGCTTATTAAAAACAGTTTAATTTTAGCAGAAATGTTATATTAGGAGCGGCCGGAGCTGCTGCCAACCAAGTGCACCGCTGCCAGGAAGAACAGCTGAGCAACGGACCCAGCAAAGCGAGAAGTCACCTGCACAAATAACAATCACACAATGACAACTAGAACCAGCAACGTAAAAGACGGACATCACCGGAGACACCGAAACGCATCGCAACCCACCCATGTGACTCCAGAATAATACAGACAGGAACTCCATTGGATCATGATTTATACTCTAGTCACATCTGAGATTTTGCATTCAGTCACGTCTTATACTCTAGTCACATCCAGAGCTGCATTCAGTCACGTCTTATACTCTAGTCACATCCAGAGCTGCATTCAGTCACATATTATATTCTAGTCACATCCAGAGCTGCATTCAGTCACATATTATACTCTAGTCACATCCAGAGCTGCATTCAGTCACGTCTTATACTCTAGTCACATCCAGAGCTGCATTCAGTCGCGTCTTATACTCTAGTCACATCCAGAGCTGCATTCAGTCACATATTATACTCTAGTCACATCCAGAGCTGCATTCAGTCACGTCTTATACTCTAGTCACATCCAGAGCTGCATTCAGTCACATATTATACTCTAGTCACATCCAGAGCTGCATTCAGTCACGTCTTATACTCTAGTCACATCCAGAGCTGCATTCAGTCACATATTATATTCTAGTCACATCCAGAGCTGCATTCAGTCACATATTATACTCTAGTCACATCCAGAGCTGCATTCAGTCACGTCTTATACTGTAGTCACATCCAGTCACGTCTTATACTCTAGTCACATCCAGAGCTGCATTCAGTCACATATTATACTCTAGTCACATCCAGAGCTGCATTCAGTCACGTCTTATACTCTAGTCACATCCAGAGCTGCATTTAGTCACATATTATATTCTAGTCACATCCAGAGCTGCATTCAGTCACATATTATACTCTAGTCACATCCAGAGCTGCATTCAGTCACGTCTTATACTGTAGTCACATCCAGAGCTGCATTCAGTCACGTCTTATACTCTAGTCACATCCAGAGCTGCATTCAGTCACATATTATATTCTTGTCACATCCAGAGCTGCATTCAGTCACGTCTTATACTCTAGTCACATCCAGAGCTGCATTCAGTCGCGTCTTATACTCTAGTCACATCCAGAGCTGCATTCAGTCACATATTATACTCTAGTCACATCCAGAGCTGCATTCAGTCACGTCTTATACTCTAGTCACATCCAGAGCTGCATTCAGTCACATATTATACTCTAGTCACATCCAGAGCTGCATTCAGTCACGTCTTATACTCTAGTCACATCCAGAGCTGCATTCAGTCACATATTATATTCTAGTCACATCCAGAGCTGCATTCAGTCACGTCTTATACTGTAGTCACATCCAGAGCTGCATTCAGTCACGTCTTATACTGTAGTCACATCCAGAGCTGCATTCAGTCACGTCTTATACTCTAGTCACATCCAGAGCTGCATTCAGTCACATATTATATTCTTGTCACATCCAGAGCTGCATTCAGTCACGTCTTATACTCTAGTCACATCCAGAGCTGCATTCAGTCGCGTCTCATACTCTAGTCACATCCAGAGCTGCATTCAGTCACGTCTTATACTCTAGTCACATCCAGAGCTGCATTCAGTCACATATTATATTCTTGTCACATCCAGAGCTGCATTCAGTCACGTCTTATACTCTAGTCACATCCAGAGCTGCAGTCACGTCTTATACTCTAGTCACATCCAGAGCTGCATTCAGTCACATCTTATACTCTAGTCACATCCAGAGATCACATCCAGAGCAGAATTCAGTTAAATCATGTGCATCATCATATACACCAATCCCATCCAGAGCTGCATTCAATTGCATCTGATTTTGTCCTCGATCCACATCTAAAGCTGCATTCCTTATACTCTAATCCCATCCAGAGCTCCAGTCAGTTCCGTCATATCTTATACTCTAGTCACATCCAGAGCTGTACTGAGTTATATCATGTAAAGAAAGCAGTGACTATGAGTTATTAGATGTATAATATAATATAACAGCCATGATGGGCGTTCTCTATGAGGATATAAAACCTATTAGATCCCCCCGATATAAGCTGGGCTGTGATTGGCCGCAGGGTGCGGGCTCCTCCTCAGGACGCCTTTATAAATCCGTGCACGAGGCGGCCGCTATTCTCAGGATCATCATTTAATACAAATTATCTCTGGACGCCAATAGTTACGGAAAATCCTCCCTATAAAACCCTGAGAATTAAACACAAACGTGCGTTGGCGGCGATTTCTGCGTAATTGTGAATGTAAACGCGCAGAGAATAAACATTTTAGGTTTTATTGTATTTTTATTGTAGTAAATGCACAATTTAATTTAAAAATCATAAAAATGTCACACGACGAAGAGCGGCCGTAAAACCGCGGCGTTATTCACGGCGCCCCCGTCCAGGTCTGTGCAGAACAATTGACAAAATTTACAGGAAACCGAATCCTAATTATTCCGGGTGTCAGCGCCGCGTCCTCGCCACAAATAATAATTGATATTTACATTAAAGGTTATTTATATTATTGTCGGCAGAAGGAATAATAAAGCGGGAATTAATGGCGTCCGCTGCAACGCGGCTTACCGAAACCGGAGACTCCACATATCTGCCCAGAATGATGAGGGCAGAGAGAAGCGGCGCCCCTGGTTACTGCGCAGCGTGAGCATGAAGCTATGGATGTATATACAGTATGTGCGCATGTAGATGGCATTGTATAGGGTATGTGTGTATGTACTGTATATACTGCTCATGTGTATGTGTCTGACATGTATACGCTCTGTATATATGTGAGTACGGTGCATCGTAACCAGTCACTACAAGGTCCGGTACCCTGAGGGGGAGTCACATAAAATATACCACTATCCTAAATGACACATAGGTAAGGGCCCAATATAGATGTTGCATTTGGGCTTTGGAGCTTCAAGGTACACATCAGACACGCACACATTATATACACATGTATTGTATACACACACAGATACATACAACATATACAGTATATACAAACACATCCCTATAGTTATCAGAAACAGAGTATCGAATATTGATCTTTTACCGTTGTTCTCTGACTCGTGTTTTGAGAGCTATGTACAGTATATACACACATATACATCATACACACACAGATACAGTATATACACATGCATAGATATACATCATACACACACATACACAGTATATACACACGCATACATGTACATCATACACACACAGATACAGTATATACACACGCATACATATACATCATACACACACATACACAGTATATACACACGCATACATGTACATCATACACACACAGATACAGTATATACACATGCATACATATACTGTACATCATATACACACATACACAGTATATACACATGCATACATATACATCATACACACACAGATACAGTATATACACGCATACATGTACATCATACACACACATACACAGTATATACACATGCATACATATACATCATACACACACATACACAGGATATACACATGCATACATATACATCATACACACACAGATACAGTATATACACGCATACATATACATCATACACACACATACACAGTATATACACATGCATACATATACATCATACACACGCATACATATACATCATACATATACCGTATATATACATATCCCTTGGGGATATTGAGTGTCGCTCATTGATCTTTCACTGTTATTCTTCGCCTTGTATCCCGGGGGCTCAGTACAGTATATATACACAATATATACACACATGTACATTATACATACAGACAACCCTATAGGTATCGGTAACAAAGTGTATTGTACATTGATCTTTTTCTATTATTCTCCGCCTCGTGTCCCGGGAGCTGTGCACAATATTGAGGGATTTGCAGGGATTTCTCGGCGCTCCTTCCCTGATTTTGTGGCTTGGATCGGTTCCAGTCGTTGCTCCTGGCTCAGCGGTGCCGATCTCTGTTACCTGCCAGACTGAGCTGCTGCCCCTCCTCCTCCTCCGGCTTCCCCGATATCCCAGCTGCTGCAGCACATCTTGTAATGTGCAAGCTCTGAGGCTCCTGTGTCAGTCGATGCCATGGACACGTGGAATGATCATCATCCGCAGATGGAGAAGGTTTTATGTCTCGTGTGTGATTCCTAATTAACTGCAGAACACATTACACCGCACAACTACAACTCCCACCGGGCATATTACACATATTGTACTCATCAGGGCCTTATATCACACATGGAATGGGAATAGCAGAGCTGACACACACACGGCACAGCGGAGTTTGTCAGATTTACAGTAGCAAGGCTGAGGTTTTCACAGATGTAGCAGTGCTGAGTTTTACAAGGGATTACAGCAATCATCTATATACAGTGTGTCGGATGTAGTAGAGCTGAGTCTGTCAGATGTTGGGGGTTCATACATATACAGATGTAGTAGAGCTGAGTCTGTCAGATATTGGGGGTTCATACATGTAGAGATGTAGCAGAGCTGACTTTCATATATCTATACAGTTGTACAAGAGCTGAGTGTCGGATTCAGGCTCACACAGAGTTAAGAGCACTTGAGCTCTGCTACATCTGTACATATGGTGGTGCCATGTACACTGAGCAGATGAAGCGCTCGGTGTGTACCAGGCGCAGCGCCGGCGTCGTCTTCACATTCCTGCAGGAATCAAGTGCATGTTAAGTATCAGCGCTGATTATTTAATCAGACGAGGCAGCGTCTTGGCCCCGGCCTCATTTGGGTGGCGGATAATATTTTCCTCATATAATAATTGTGCACCTGTTGTGATGGAAGCCGCTCGCACAAATGTGAAGAAGTCAAAGGCTCAAGACAAGAGGCGAACCCCCTCCCCCACCCCACCTAGGGAGACGTGAGCGTACACATTACTCCTTCACTCCCTAGTATATACCCAGCAGGCAGGGGGCGCAATTCTCAGCAGAGAGGGGAGGGTTACAGTGATTTAGGGTCCTTACTATTACTAGGGGGGTGGGTTACAGATATTGGGGTTCCTGGTATTGCTGGTGGGAGGGTTACAGATATTGGGGAACCTCAGTAGTAATAGGCGAGTGTTACAGTTATTCGGGGCCCTCAGTAGTGGTAGGAGACGGTTTACAAGTATTGGTGTTAGCAGTTCTAGGGGAGGGTTGCAGATATTAGGGGCCTTCACAAGTTTTAGGGGAGGGATATAGATATTGGGGACCTCAGTAGTTCTAGGGGATGGAAATAAATATTGGGAGCCCTCAGTAGTTTAAGAAGAGGGTTGCAGATATTAAGGGCCCTCAATAGTTCTAGTGAAGGGGTGCTGATATTGGGGTCCTCAGTAGTTGTAGGGGATGGAAATAAATATTAGGGGCCCTCAGTTGTTCTAGGAAAGAGTTTCAGATATTGGGGTCCCTCAGTAGTTCTATTGTAGTGTCGTAGACATTGCGGCCTCTATCAATATCATCCATTTTATATTATTTGCCTGGCACAGGTGACATCACACGTTACACAGTTGATGCCAGGAGGGGGGAACAATAAGACTGAGGATATCCTGGCGGGGAGACTGCAACAGACAGTGAAGGGTTACACTGAGGACAGCAGGACACGTGACATCACCAGACCATACAGGATAAGAGGGAATCCTACTGCAGGGAGATTCCTATAACCCAGGATCCATTACTATAATATCCATAATAATCCACATTAAGCTGAAAAACAAGAAACTGGCCTCAGCTCAGAACTGCAAAGTAACATAATCCCACCAGAAGGAGGCGCTGCTTATTAAAGGACGATTGTGGGGGTTCTCTCTGGATTATAGATCCCTCTATGACTGTGTGGTAATCCATAATATCTGATAATACGACTCCAGTCACTGAGGAAAGTAATCTATCTGTACCATAAAAATAACATACAATGAAGCAGCACAAAGGACGAACACCAGACAGGAGATCCCAGGAGCCTCTGCCGGCCTGTGCTGCTGTGATCACCAGATCTCATAAGAACATCACAGATTACCCGGGATCCGCTGCTTCATGCCACCAGTGCTGGGACTCTTAAAGGGCCATTGCACAATAAAAATATAACGAAAAAGTCTGCAACTTTCTAGTTCATTGTTTTCCAGATCTTGGCTACAAAGCTTTCTTAACTGAAACTTTGATACAGTGTATGATTGTAGATAACGCTGAACAATGAAGCGGCGGAGCCCTGTCCTGTCCAGGTTGTTAGTTTTTACTTTCAGTGATACATTGCATCAAACCCTCAGCTGTAAACAGGAGTACAATAACTGACTTTCTGTATACTGGTCACGCTGGGTATGATATATATTGCCGTATGCACTTTCCGCTTCTTCCCAGCCGTGCCCAGCCCCCACTGACACCATCGCACTCCTCCTGGAAATGTGCTAATGTATCCATAAGCAATGCTGGCTCGCCTCCACCGAGCGTCAAAAGGAGCAGCACAGATGTCAATGGAGTACACGTATGGATAGCAAGGCTGTCACTTCTGTAGGATTGTTACAATGTTACAGTTTCAGGTTCTTACAAAGCAAACTACAGAAAGGAAAAATGGTTTCTATCATCTCCTGTAGCGAAACCCCCCCAAAAAGGAAGGGGGGGGGCGTCACATGATTTATATGAAGGTGCAACACACCTGGATATGAGACCGCAGTTGATCATGTGACCACAGATGTTGTGATATCATAGTGATATAATACTGCGGGGAGGATATCGAGGCTTCCTATACCAGGCCCTATACATATGTATCTCCAGTATTTCTCTATATACAGTATTTGTATCCAAAGGATTGAGGAACCCTAAGGAAACACTAAAGAGGTCACCCCTTCCCCATGTCGCCCCACCCCCCCTAAGCTTCTGAGATATTAATAAAGGATAAAAAACATTCACAAATATGGCTGTCAGCAGAATTTGCATGGCGAAGTGTTTATGGCAGACGGAAATGATCCACAATACTGGAGCTAACTACATTATTTTTTATGCTAATTACAGCTGCTGCTCATTTGCATGCTAATTTTTCACTACAAAAAAAAAAACTCTTTAAGCAGGAGTAAAGCAAGACAGCTGCATCCAAGTCAAAGGGCTCCGTACCCTGCGAGCGCCACAATTTACAGACCCTATCCAGAGGCGAAAATTCAGCCTCATGCGATTCCCGGACTCAGCCGAGGCCTTGACAAAGGAGAACGGGAGGAGAGAGGACTGGTGCTGACCCAACCAACGCCGCGAAGAAGTGGTCTACAATATGTCCTTACTCTCTGCGACTATCATGCAAAGCAACAAAGTCCGCTCCACCTGCTGACGCTGTCAACGCGATGTGCCGGAATTTATCAGCTTCTTTAGATTGGTTTTTCCCCTTCTCAATGAATATCAAAATGTTAAATAAAAATCAACTAAATCTATAAAAGTATATAAAATGTCTCTGAACTGTAGAGGTGACGCCCGCGCTCCTCCAGAGAGCACAACCCTGTTGTCCTGTCCCATTGGCTGACTGTACAGAATAACAGGGCACCGCTTATCACCTGTGACATCACTAACCGGCTGTATTCTTAATAGTCCATCTCGGTATACATCTTGGCTGCTCTTACCTTTAATCTCTCCGAGAAGTTCGCTCGTGTTTAGTCGCTCCATCTTCTCCTTCCAGTCTTTAGATAGAAGCTTCTCCACGCAGGTGGAGTCTGAGGAGAGATGAGGAGAACGCGGTTATTACACCATTATATTGTTATTAATGGCACTGTTTTACTCCATATTATCAGTATTACATATATACAGGATTATATTATTACAGGATAGTTTCTTTGTATTATATTTCTTGCTATTATTACTCTATTGCTCTTATACAAGCCCCGGACTATAAGAAGTTCTCTAATACCAGGATGCTCGGAGCGGTTCTCATCACACGGAGCATCTGCTTCGCTGGACGCCGCCGTTCTCCATGACTCGTCTCAGGCTCTTCTTATAGCACAGATTAGCAACGAGTCATTATCGCATATATGAATATAAATAATCCATTCAGCCAATCACGGCTGGGGACGAGCGGTCGGGGATTACTCCACTCACTCCGCACAATAGATGTATAATGGAAAACCTTACACCTAACAAGACACAAGATTCCTGCAGTGTCCACAATTCTGCTTTAGGCATCAAAAATCCCATCTTCAGTGCCAAAAATCCAGTTCTGTTCATCAACAATCCCATTATAAACTTCTCCAATTCCATTCTAAGCATTGCACATCTACAATACATTCTTAAAATTCAACAATCTTGTCCTTGCATTAGCAATCCCATCTATGTTGCAATCCCATACTATATAACAACAACCCCGATCCTTCACATCTACAGTCTCATCCTAAATTGTAACAATCCCATCATTGCATCAACAATCCCATCCCAAACATCTACAATCTCATCCTAAACTTCTGCAATCCCATTCTGTAGATCTAAAATTTCAACCTAAATTTACAATCTTATCCTTGCATCAACAATCACATCCTAAACTGCAACAATCCCATTCTAAACTGCAATAATCTCATCCTAAATTGCAACAATCCTGTCCTAAACTGCAACAATCCCATTCTAAAAACTGCAACAATCCCATCCTAAACTGCAACAATCCTATCCTAAATTGCAACAATCCCATCCTAAACTGCAACAATCCCATCCTAAACTGCAACAATCCCATCCTAAACTGCAACAATCCTATCCTAAATTGCAACAATCCCATCCTAAACTGCAACAATTTCATCCTAAAGTGCAACAATCCCATTCTAAAAACTGCAACAATCTCATCCTAAACTTCTGCAGTCTTATCCTGTAGATCTATATCGAATCCTAAATTTACAATCCTTTCTTTTCATCAACAATCCCATCCTAAACTTCAACAGTCCCATTTTAAACACACCCGTTCTTGCACCCGTCCTTATCCCATCCTAAACCTCTACAATTTCATCCTATGCAGGATTGTTGCTCCTTGTGTTATGTCTTTCGAGAACCTTCTCGGTCTTCTATTAGTGTTACGTGAGGTCATCGTCCATACTGATCTTATGTTTATTATCTTATGTACTTTTTGCACAGCGGCTACGGACCGTGCGCTCTGGTATCTGTATAGTCCAAATGATATTTAATGGTGGAGAACCCCTTTATAATTCTATGCGCCAGAAGATTAACCCCTCTCCCCCTGGCTCCAACTACAGCTCTGCTGACATTAGTGTCTGTCTTCACTGTAACTGAAAGGAAAACTAAGAAATTTTGAGGAGTGTCAAGATCTAATCAGCGCCATCATCTGACAGGGAGGAGAGATGGCACTATTACCTAATGAGGGGGAGGAGGCGTCATCTAAAGAGGTGAATGAGGCATCATCATCTAATGAGGGAGAGGAGTAGCCATCATCTAATGAAGGGGAGGAGTTGTCATCTAATGAGGGGGAGGAGGCGTCATCTAATGAGGGGGAGGATGCATCATCTAATGAGAGGGAGGGGGAGGCACCATCACTGAGGGGAGGGGACACTGTTTTCTAAACAGGGAGGGCACCAACAACTGATAGGGAGTAGAGAAAGTGCCATCATCTAATGAGGAAGAAGGGGAGAGGCCGCCATCATCTGTACAGGGATGTACCATCATCTGGTGAGGAGGGGAGAGCGCACAATCACTACACAAACCAGCAAGTCAGATTTCCCTCACTTCAATGTAATCCTGTAGCAATAATTGACATCCTGACAAGATCTCTGCAGACTCCATTGCAAACATTCTACAAAGTGAATATAAATAACATTCTAAAAATTCTCTCCAGTTTGTTGCTGTTTTTAAATGTAGCAAAATGTTTTACACTGAAATTCTGAGCAGAAAAGAATCAAAGTCCATCTCTCCTTTATAAGATCGACAAAACCTGAACATGGAAACAGGGCCCAAGAGAGGAGTCATTACTGTTCTAACTAACAATCTAATGACCAAATCAGCAAACTGGATCCTAAATCTAAAATAAGTATAAGAATATAAGGGTAGCAATAAATATTATGGATACAAAGAAAGATAATGCTAAGATAGAAAGAGAAATGTAAAATGATAAGTGAAAGAAAATAAATAGTAATAATAATATAACACTAATAAATATTATGAATGCAAAGAATAATAATACTAATAGAAAACAGGGAAAATAAATCGTATAAATAACAAGAAACCGAAATTATATTTATTAATTTAATAAATTAATAAATAATTTAATAAATTATAAAGAAAATAAATATGTAAAAGGTATTACATAGAATAAATAATACTAATAAATAACAGAGGACATCATATCAATTATACATGTAAATTTAAAAAATAGTAATAAAATATTATAGGGATTAAGAGTAATACTGATGATGATATTAATAAAATAAAAACAAATCTATAAACAAATACAATATTATAAATAAGAGAAAATAAATACTTGTTATAGTATAATAAAATATATTATCTAATACTATAATAAGAGAAGTAAAAATAGTATAATATGGAATAGAAATATAATAACTCATAACAAAAGTCTAATATCTAATAATAATAATATTAGTATCTAACAATAGAAGTCTAACATCTAATAGTATAATAGATATACTATATGTATTACAATAGCTAATAATCTAATAATATCTAATCATAGAAGTATAACATCTAATAGTAATATAATATCTGATATTATAGTAATAATATCATATTGAATAATAGACGCAGAATATCTAGTAATAATAGTATAAACATTGTAACATTTGCTTATTATTGGTTTTACATCTGTAAGGATTCTGACTTCCATGTAAAGCAGTGACAATTCACAGGAGATAACTACAACCCTCATCATCCCTGGGTCACCTCTGACCTCTGTCACTTCTGGGGATGGTCGTTGTGACTTTGTTTTATGCTTTTACTTGATAGATTTCCCAGAATAATTGGAAACGCCCGCCCATTTGAAGTTCACACGGATGTGCTAAATTCTGTGTTTCGTGCCCTGGCTCCTATACTAGTGTATGAGCCTCTGCGGTGATTTGTATACATCAGATATCATATAGTCATAGAATATAAGTGTTATTCATGTATGATGAAAGTAATAGATCAGTCAGGGGGCAGACGGATCAGAGCAAGAAAGAGGTCAGTGGAATATATCATTATATATCAGGCAGGGGATAGAGAGGACAGAGCAATATTCTGCAAAGAAGTAATAATCTGCAGGCTATATCACTATGTATCAGTCGAAAGGTAGAGGGAAAGAGCAATGTTCTGCAGAGAGGTCAGTGGTGTAATAATCTGCAGGATATCTCACTATGTATTAGTTGAGAGGTAGAGGGAAAGAGCAATGTTCTGCAGAGAGGTCAATGGTGTAATAACCTGCATGATATATCACTATGTATCTGACAGGAGAGAGAGAATACAATGTTCTGAAGATGACTAGATATGTCACTGGTGTAATAATCTGCAGGCTATATCACTATGTATCAGTCGAGAGATAGTGGGAAAGAGCAATGCTCTGCAGAGAGGTGGTGGAGTAATAATCTGCATCTCTGGATGGTGCAGGTCTCTGTCTTACTGACTGATACATGATAAGTTGTGCTGTGAATCATGAGTCTATAAATTACAGGTATAAAGTAATGCCGCCCCATAAATTGGAGCGATAATTGATGCCAGATTGATGCTGGTGCTGGTGATAGCATCTGCCCTGCTGCTGGTGCGGGTGCATTGTGGGGGCTCAGATGGGATAGAGGGTCTGGGGGTTTATCAGCTGTCATCTCCGCCTGAGCCATTGCACTATAAATCTGCAATGCTACAAACAGAGGTCATGTACAAAGCGAGGGGTCAGGCAGCACCTGAGGAGCGGGCTGGGGGCCCCTGTACGGAGAGGGTGCTGAGAATAATTACAATTATTACACAGATCAGCCAGGAATGATCGGAATCCGCTGCACGGTGATAAGAGGGGAACTGCTGGGATTATCACTGACATTCCTCTCCTAATAGAAGCCAGCCTCATCCCCGCTCACCTGGATGGCCCCGGGGCCACTCATTGTCTATAGCAGAGGAAAGTATTATAACCCTCATTATCAATGGAGAGAAGAGACTGTCATAGGTAAAAGGGGAGTCTCTCTGGAAGTGGCCTGGCCCCTCAGGTTACAGCCCAATACAATATACTTTGTAGTTTAATCATCACTTACTAGCACCAGGGATATCCATATTGCAGCGTGAGGGGCGTAAACAATATACTATCACACAGTTACTTCTTGCTGATCACTACAGGCCATGTTGTCATCTTTACTCGCTAAGGTGAAGAGTGCAGAAAGTCATGACCGCTAAACCTGTTGTCCTGGACTAGAGCGCTGCAGATCTCCTCTCCCCCTCCTGAGACAGTCACAGAACTGTCAATCATCCTGAAGTCACGGTTCCTGTGCACACTTCTCCTCCTGCTTATGAGAAATCCTGATGTGCAGACCAAGTATGAGGTAAGGTAAGGGCAGAAACTCAGAATGCACTGCCCCCGAGGAATGCAGAAATAGCAGAGGCCGAGAAATGGAGAACACACTGCCCCCATGGGATATAAAAGACAGTGCCCCCAAACAATAGAGAACACACTGCCCCCAGGGGATAAAAAAGACACTGCCCCTGAGCATTAGAAAACACACTTCCCCCACGGAATAAATAAGACACTGCCCCCAAACAATAGACAACACACTGCCCCCATGGCATAAAGGAGACACTGCCCCCGAGGAATGCAGAAAAAGCAGAGGCCGAGAAATGGAGAACACACTGCCCCCATGGGATATAAAAGACAGTGCTCCCGAGCAATAGAGAACACACTGCCCCCATGGCATAAAAAAGACACTGCCCCCAAACAATATACAACACACTGCCCCCACAGAATAAAGAAGACACTGCCCCCGAGCAATAGAGAACACACTGCCTCCACAGGATAAATAAGACACTGCCCCAAACAACAGAGAACACACTGCCCCCACGGGATAAATAAGACACTGCCCCAAACAATAGAGAACACACTGCCCCCACGGGATAAATAAGACACTGCCCCAAACAATAGAGAACACACTGCTCCCATGGGATAAATAAGACACTGCCCCCAAACAATAGACAACACACTGCCCCCATGGCATAAAGGAGACACTGCCCCCGAGGAATGCAGAAAAAGCAGAGGCCGAGAAATGGAGAACACACTGCCCCCATGGGATATAAAAGACAGTGTCCCCGAGCGATAGAGAACACACTGCCCTCACGGAATATAAAAGACACTGCCCCCAAACAATAGAGAACACACTGCCCCCAGGGGATAAAAAAGACACTGCCCCTGAGCATTAGAAAACACACTTCCCCCACGGAATAAATAAGACACTGCCCCCAAGCAAGAGAGAATTCATTGCCCTCAATGAATGTACAATATGTTACCAATGAGGAATACAGAACACACTGCCCCCCAAGGAATAGAGAACAAGCTGTCCCCGAGGAATACAGAACACACTTCTAAGGTATAGAAAACACACTGATCTCACGTTCCTCTGTGACTACAAAAGGCACTACCCCCAAGGAATAGAGAAAACGCTTCCCCTGAGGCATAGAGAACAAACTACCCCCCCTCCTTCCCCCGAGGAATATACTACACACTGCCCCTGAGGAATGAAGATGACAATGCCCCCAAGGATTACAGAACACACCTCCTTCCATAAATACAAAACACACCACTTCCGAGGAACAGAGAACACGTTATTCCCGAAGAACAGAGAACACACTGCCCTCGAGGAGTAGAGAACACACTGCCCTGGAAGACTACAGAACAACCTGCACTGCTCGTGAGGAATACAAAGTATGTGGGTAGAGAGGTACGTGAGGAAGACATTTCTCCATCAGCTGCAGGCTGTCTGTCTTTCTTTTTGCTGCTCTAGGTTCAGTTATGGGAGTAGAAGATGCAAAAATATGGTGGAGAACCTTCTACCATCCGGTACAGCATGTATATATGATATACATCTCTATCTGCCTACACGCGCCACTTGATTTAATCCTTAACCACATTTGCCAGCCTCCAGAGCACAGCTCGCCCTCAGACATGGGACACATCACAGAAAATCACACAAACTCCTGAAATTTACCATTTATACAATGATTACTCATGATCAACAACCATAAATGAGGCCGCTATCATCCACGTCGCGTCTGTCTCTGGGATCTTGCGGCCTCATTAGTAGCAAATGACATTGTAATGCTCGGGACGGAGCAACCTGTCAGAAGATCAGTGTCCGGCGACCCTTACATCCTGCGTCCGTACATGAAAAAAAAAAAAAAAAAAGAAGATTTTCCATTTGCTTAAATAATCTCATTAGTGTCTATGAAATGCGTCGGGCACAGAATTCTCGCCATTCGCATGTTTTGTCTGAGTGCGGACTTTTTTTTTTCTTTCTACAGTAGAAACACACATAAAAAGAAAACGTAAACGGGAAAGTATAGCCGGCGAACATCAAAGCGCCAAATGTCAACCCTTATTATTTCAAATCAGCTTTGACTTTTAAAGACTTAATAAAGTGGCGCAGCGCGCGGAGCCCTATTTATATCAATGAAAATAATGATCGCTGCCTCGTGGCGGCTCTGCTTAATGAGTCAACTATTCCTCTAGTAACCAGATCCGATGTTTGGAAAAAAGAACCTCACAAATGAGATCACGTGACCCATCCCCAACATCGCTACCACTTGCTTCTCCGATTTTCACTTTCCTTAAAACCTTTACATGGATGGTGCCGAGTCTTTTTAGGCGTGAACAACGCATAGGAACCTGAAACTATCTGGGAACGTTGAGAAGCAGCGCCCGAGACAAAAACTTGCCCGGAAGTAGGATCTGAAATGCTGGGGTTCAATAGGATCTGAAACACTGGGGTTCAATAGCTAATCCCCGATTCGTCCATATAATGATGTCACTAGTACAAACCTGGATACAACACTCTCTACATGACATCACAAACAATCCCGGTTAATCCCCGACATTACATGTCCCCAATATGATGATGTCACGCTTATAATATAATCTTGGCCCCAACAGGTAATCCCTGATCACAAAGCCCCAATATGATGATGTCACTGGTATAATCCTGGATTCAGCACTTTCTATATGATGATGTCACCAGTATTATCCCGGACCCAACATCTAATCCCTTACCACATGTCCCCAATATGATATTGTCACTTTTGTAACACTGGACTCAACACTTTCCATATGAAAGCCATAAACCCAGCAGTTTATTCTTGATCGTGTGTCCCCTTAATCCCAATTAATATAGAAGTTATCACTAGCGTAACCATGTACCCAACAACTTATCCCTGATCATATATCCCACCCTCGTGTATGATGGTGTCACTGGTGTAACCAGGAATGTGACACTTCCCACGTCAAAATATCATCAATAAATCCATGGAACCCGCAGATGTTCACATCGTGTATACACAATATAACGATGTCACTGGAATACTAAATAGTATACCATAAACGTCCCATCCTATATGAAGATGTCATCAATATAACCCTAGGCTTGTCATAATATCACTGATTATATCATATAGCCCTGCAATATGAAGTCACTGATATCAACCTGGACCAAACAGGAATTTACATACACCCCATATGTTATCCGTGTAACCCTGCACCCAGCAACTAATCCCTGTTCAGATAACATTATAATCCCTCTCCCCATTATGATCCTGGATTCAACATCTGACTGCTGATGACATCACATTCTGTACCTCCATCTGATGATGTCATCGGTGTAGAATCTACATACAATGTAAAGTATTAATAATGAGAACACAGTTGCTTTTAGATGTTAGTGGAATCTTCTCTACGTTCTGGTTCTTCTCTATAAAAGTGCACACAAGGAGGGGGTGTGTGGCTGCAATAGATGCATGCTGTGAGAGGGGAGAGAGGGACCGTATCACATCAGAGAAAGGCATCTGATTGGCTCAGAGCACACAGCGCAGCAATGACATCATACCAGGAAGGTCCCACCCACTCAGAACAGTTTATAGAAATCACCAGAGGGGAGGAAAAGCCCCAAAATCTGCAGATTCCACCTAACAATCCTGACTGCTCCGCATGTACAGCTGCAGGACAGGAGACTGATTGTGACAATGGGATCCTGATCTCTGGGATATAATAAACTGACGTGTAATATCTGATCAATAATTTCAGCTCAGATACATTGTATACGACAGAGCTGGAGTTCATAGCCGAGGATCCAGCTGCTGTACTCTCACTCTCCCATGCTTTACACTGCAGCTCATTAAATCTTTGTCTTTAGATTGTGAGCTTTTAGGGCAGGACTCTGGATGGCGCTGAGTAATATCCTAGAGGATAATAACCTATAATATACTACTATGATATATGACTGGTATCAGAACCCTCCCCCACAAACCCTACCACCATGTCATGTCTGCCTTCGTTTCTCCACGTACAGCAGGGAATCCTCCTGGATCTCGCCGTCGCCCACCGTATTGTCTGTGTATAAATATTTAATTCACTTTCAAATTGTCTAATCAGAATAAATTGCCATTTAATAAGTTATGGTAAGTTATGTGAATAGCAGATGCAGCCGCCATGTACGCCGCCACCACCGCGTCACCTTTATTAATTACCCTGATTCCAGACTGATATTATGTATCCGCGGAATAATTAACCTGTGAGTAATAGAGCGCGGGGCGAGCGGCGAGGTGAGTGCAGTGCCACAGTCACACCCTCAGTCATACAGGACTGCCTGGCACGTAGGCGAGCATTGGCCAGGAGGAGCAGAGGAGGGACAATGCCCAGAGACCGGAACTGCAGGTGTGGGTGGGTGTGATGGTAAAAGTGTGTGCCAGGCTGAAAACATTCCTGTTCCCTCCTCTGCATCACTTACTAAAATATCAGGAGCGGCCGGAGCCCACGTTTAACCCTTTCCTGCCACTCTGTGGTGACACAAGCGCGATGATTTACACACGGTGCCATCTTTATGAGACGATCCCAGAAAACTGACAGATCCGCTCGACCCAGTCGGTCAACAAAAATGTTTCGTTCACCAGACAGTAATGGTCGTGTCGAATTATACGGTAGGTTCGTTCAGTGACTCCCACCTGAGTAGTGGCGATGTACAGGGCTGCCTACAATAATATAATGTCGGTGACAACTGTTGATGTAAATAACCCCCATTCCCCTCCTCCATCTGCTCCCGGCCAGGTACAATATGGCCTCCGCTCCCGGGGGACGATTAGCGCAGCAGCGGTGAGTAATGGCTGTGTGCTCTGCAGATCGTCTTTACCTCCGCGCCGGATTCATTGCTGATTAAACTATAAAATGTGAATTATTTAAACAATGATGTCAATTAAATTTTACATTGAGGTGAAGTGGCGTGCCGGCGAGGTGTGGCGGCCCCGTGGCCTGAACTCTGCTGGCTGCAGCGCACTTCATTATCTGCCTTTTTGCCGGCGCCGTCCTCTAGCTTTCCTTGAGATAAATGTATATAATAAAATAAAAGATTCACGGCCGCGCTCGCCGCTCTGGAAACCGATCAATTAAGGTTGAAACAAAAAAAAAAAAAATCAGGTTGATGTAACACATAGAAGAACGGCTCGCGTCACCCGTCTGTAGAGCGCTGGAGGAGATCCGTGTGGCCTAAAGCGCAGCGCCAGGTCCCATACTGAGCGGTACCAGCGGGAAGTCGCCTCTACAAAATGTGGGAAGCAGCGCGGTCTATGGATTGAAAATCAATGATGAAAAAATGCGCAAGTCCAACTTTTTCGTCTGGGGTTTTAGTTTAGAAGAATGGGCACAGACGAATCCCATATTAGTCCCATATTAGTCAATGGGATCCACCAAGCACCATTGGCGTCCGCTATTTTAGAAGGCCATGTTTCTGTTTTTCTGGTCCTCTGACAGATAAGAGTAATGGGCACAGGGATACAAATGTGAACACAGCGTTAATGTTTACATTCCTTCCACTAAAATGGCCCAGAGTTACATTTTCCCGAAAACCGGACAGTCTGATGTCAGGACTATCCAGTGGCCGCCATTGTTCTTCCTTTCTTTACAATACAGGACCGCTACCGTCGAAGACATTTTTGGCCCTAGTGATTCAGATTACATCTCTTTTCCACACAGGGCCTTAGCGAGATGGGCGACATTATTACCCAACGTTCTCACATATAGTAGAACTTGCCCTGGATCTTGCTTTTTATTTGGCGAGTGATATCATCTTCATCCTTCGTAGTGAAGGGGATTTTTTTTTAGGAGATCCCGGCCTGCGTAATCTTTGTGATGTGATGAGATGACAAGGTGTCGCATGTGAAGGATAAGAATAGATCGCTGATTTGTGACGACTTCACACAGAGACAAATAAAACAATGATGATAATCCCATCGGTTCTGACGGCAGAAGTAACGGCGCTAAACCAGGGACTGACGTTGCGGCGAGCGTAGGGGGGCAGGTGTCTCCGATCTGCTCCGATCAGATCTGCTCTACAGTCTTATGTAACAGGAAGGATTAACCCTGCAGACTGGTGGCTATATAACTCCATGTGTGTGTAAAGATATATATAATGTATGTCTATAACTTTGGATGCAGTCGCATGATCTGAGACCTAAAGGAAAAGATGGCGACAACTCCTAATGAAATGCTATGGACTGGAATATCTATGGGAGTGAAGTTCCCCTTTAAATAGCAACTCCCTTACAGATTAGCTGCCAGAGGTATAAACAGCCAGAGAGGGGCCGCTTGGCAGATGAATTCAGTCTATTGCTCCCAGTTATCAGCCACTTCATGAAAGTCTAGACTGCTCCCCTCCCCCTCCCCGGTCTTTAGCCCCTTCTATATGTGATGGATATCATCCTTTTATAACACTCCACCAGCGATATAACCTGCGGCTCGGAGGGTTGCTGGTTCTTTAAATAATCAAGTAGCTCCAACTGAAATCTGTAATCTATCATTTCTAAGACTTTCCGGGATCTCTGCGGCCGTGATCCTGACCACAGATGATGTGTTTACAATGTGCTGAAAAGTCTGTGATATAGGAGAAGGGCACGATGTTCTGCAGGACTTGTACTGTGCAGGATAGGAATATAAGGATCAGGAGGAGTCACAGGTGTGCCAGTCCTCTGTGTTCGGGGCCCCTCGGCCTCCTCTTATCACAATGTATTATATTTGGGGCCCCTCGGCCTTCATCTCTTTTTGTATTGTGCCAGTCCTCTATGGTCGGGGCCCCTTGGCCTCTCTTTTTCCTATCACAATGTATTATATTTGGGGACCCTCGGCCTTCTCCTCTTCTTGTATTGTATCAGTCCTCTGTGTTCGGGGCCCCTCGTCCTCTCTTCTTTTTATCACAGTCTATTATATTCGGGGCCCCTTGACCTTCTCCTCTTCCTCTATTGAGTCAGTCCTCTGAGTTCCGGGCTCCCTTGACCTCTACTTCTTATCTTTTGGGCCCCTCAACCTCCCCTCATCTTGTATTGTTTCCGTCCTCTTTATTCTGGGCCCCTCTTCTTTTTATATTGTCACAATCCTCTATGTTCTGGGCCCCTCGGTCTCCCCTCATCTTGCATTGTTTCAATCGTTTATATTCTGGGCCACACAGGCTCCCCCCATTGTATTGTTTATTCTGGGCTCCTCGGCCTCTCCTCTTCTTATATTGTTTCAGTCCTCTTTATTCTGGGTCCCTCAGCCTCCCCTCTTCTTATATTGTCACAATCCTCTATGTTCTGGGCCCCTCGGTCTCCCCTCATCTTGTATTGTTTCCGTCCTCTTTATTCTGGGCCATACAGCTCCCCCCTATTGTATTGTTTCAGTCCTCTTTATTCTGGGCCCCTCGGCCTCGCTTCTTCTTATATTGTCACAATCCTCTATGTTCTGGGCCCCTCGGCCTCCCCTCTTGTCGTAGATCCTGTAATCGGACCGTGGCGTCTTCTATAAATAACCCTGACAGCCGCACATTCTCTGCCGGCGTACAATATTCTCTTTGGCCCTGGTCAATGGGGTTTCCTTTAGCGTCTTAGTTTATTTGCGTTCAGATCTTAGTTGCACAATAAATTAACAAAGAAATCCCCTTGAAAAGTGATCAATGGTCGTGTAGTGGAAATAGTAATGGCAGGGGGCGGCCATGCCTCGTACCTATAAACCTGACAACTACAAGGCTCCTCGCTGACGTTACTTCCCACCAGGAGTTGTCACTTATATCAGGTCATGTGGCCGCTCGCTTCATGGTAACGGAATAACAACAGGATGACGGAACGCAGAGATAAACGCAGCCATATTGTGTAGTGACTGATTATGGCGGCTTCATTAATATGTCACATGGTCTGTCACATTACTTATCACTGAGGGTTCGGTAACAAGATGACGCTTACTTGCCGCTTTCTTTATATGGCGGTCTGATATTGTCCGTCCTGATCAGTTTACGTCATAGATCTAACACCTAACACCTCTGGTCATCTGATGAAGACACCATAAGTCATCGCATTCGGGGCTAGAGTGTTTTGGCTGAGGCTCATCGGTTAACCCTCTCCTTGCTGGAAGAAGCAGGCAGGCGGCTGAAGGGCGAGGAAGGAGTTAAAGCAGCTGGCGTGTGATTTCTCAGCACATAATTGCTGGAGGTTTGTGTCTCTGGCTTCAGAAAGAGCCGAGTACAATCCTTCTCCAGTAATTATGACCTTTAGATTAAACATGGCACAATAAAACCTTCTCCAAACACGCGGCCGGGATCAGCGGTGACACGCTGCGCGCTAAAGTACAGCACCGTTCCCGCCACATTACAGCACAATACCGCACTTCTGTGTCGCTGAACAATTAGTCGCAGATTAACAACAAACACAAAAATCGATGCCGACAAGTTACAGAAACTACAGAGAATCGCATGTAAGGGATGAAAACGAAGGCTGCGATAAATCCTGCCCCACCTGCGTGCACTTGTCTACACCGCCTAGAATGGAAATGGACACCCATGAGATAGGACGAAGACGGTCAGATACACATGTAAGAGCTCAGGGTGCCCGGGACACTATTTTGGGGACTGTCGTGATATACCAGGTGTATACAGATTATACGCCATGATACGCTATGTCCACAAAGATCTCCTTGAAGTCTCCTGTTCATTCAGATTTCAGGCCGAGCTCAACCACCTCATCCGACCTCGGTGGCGATAAATCGGATTACCAGAAGGGAGCAGTGAACCAAAGCGTGATACCCCAGCCATGCATTCGCAACGTTGGGTCTGCTCACTTGGATATTCTAGTGTAAACCTGGATGTTATATCAGCTCTCGAGCCGGGCGCTCCGCTCCTAAGACCCCAGGATTTGTCTTCTTCTTCTCCGGCAGCAACTCAATTCACATTTTGTTTCTCGTCTACAAATAACCGCAGTGTGACGACGATGACAAATAGGAGGGAAAAGCAAGGGTTAAACATATCTGTCAACACATACCTGTAATAACTTCTAATCCCCAGGATGTATAAATCCAGGCCTCGACCTCTCAGTATGAAGAGGTGTGAAGTGGCCGCTGTTAAAACCCAGCTTTTTCAGACTCCTGAACACCCTTGGCCTAGTTATGGGGACACAGGATATAACAAGCCACCATATGGGGTGACCTCCACATTACCGTTATGGTCGCTACA
The DNA here is from genome assembly GCF_031893055.1 of Leptodactylus fuscus. NCBI lineage: Eukaryota > Metazoa > Chordata > Amphibia > Anura > Leptodactylidae > Leptodactylus > Leptodactylus fuscus. The sequence continues at coordinate 9,348,531 of NC_134271.1, read as the reverse complement.
CTACATTTCTTATACAATGACAGCCTACAGAGCGGCTCCAGTCATAACAGAGGACGAATATACTGATAAAGTTTTCAGATTTGATAGACGCACGGGGTCCTCTAGGTCCGCAATGAGGTCGTCCATCCGGCACCTAATAATGCTAGTCATAAGTAGGTCAAAATCGGAGGATTTAGGGTGACATCTTCCTCCAGTCGTTGACAACTCATACAAATAATAAAACAAAAGCCAAGACACCTGAAGTGAATGACAAGAACCTGTCAAGGGGACGAGCGGCGTCGAACACATTGTCCCCGGTGAATGACTACATGATAATGGCAGAATCCATAAAGCCCACAGAAGAAAAAAAAAAAAAAAGAACAGCGCAGGACACAAAACGTGTTTTGTCATTTGTGATGAAGTTATAAAAACAACAGAATGTGGCGAGCGGCGCCGATCCGTCATAATCACCGCCTCATTGAAGAGAGGACAAAAAAGCCTTAATTGCATAGGAGCAATCTCAATGTAATAGGTTATATACCCAGGCGCGGCGGCACAATGCGACAAACACAACACTCCCCGGTACGGCAGAATGTCAGCTCTCATTTGCAGGCAATTACCTTCTTTCTTGTCAACAGTTTTAATAACCTCCATCATCTCTAAAAGACTTTTGCTTCAGTTAAATAATTTGCAGCTTTTTAATATGCAAATGCGCTTGTTCGTATGCGCGGGTGAAGTGGCGCAGATACTTCAAATGTGTCAGTACAATGTGGAGCACCTGCACCTCGGGGGAAACATGATTTAATTGACACCTAATACCATTCATTATTCCACTTGCTGAGCAACTTCTATTAGTCACCTGTAGATTTTGCCGGTCGGCTTCGCCGTCGTGGCCACCCCGGAGTCTATAAATAGTCGGGCCGGATTTAGTAAATGGGGATCACTATTAGGCGCAGATATCTGACTGGATCCTTCCGGATCACTGGGCGCCAGAACATCTGTGTGTAATAATCCAGAAGCGCGCCGGTATCTGCTATTCCATATTAGATAATAAGCAGGTTCCAGGGGGGGGGGCCGCGGGGGCCATAATAGCACCGGATCAAAATACAAACATATCGAGAGACGTCCCCCAAAAAAAGCAAATTCTGCCGAGGCTCAAAGTGAGGTATGATGGGTGAAGCCTGGGATGATGGGAGGTGTATTATATAAAGGAATGACATCATAACAGGGAGCCATAGATTTTATTCATCCCCTCCTGACGTCATATTTCGTCTTTCCTCTGTGCCCTCCAGACTGATCCCTAACATTCAGGGTACACACAGGGTTAATAGCCGCCATGTAGCAGTGCCAGCGCCGGTCACCTCTCGTGATTGATCCGGTGATATGAGCAGAATCCAATAAAACTTTGTAGAACTTCGGCGACCGGTCCTTGTACCTGCCCTGATACATTGTTACAAACCGCTGTGGTGAGCAACTCCAGCAGGATCAGATGGTGGGGCTGACAGGACAGACAGATGAGTCGGCTCCATCTTGGTAATTATCCCCCTCCCCCTCCTGATCTTTGTCGCTCATTTGCGGCCTATTCTCGGCCCCGCCGCTCTCATCTCTCCAGGCGGAAGCAGGTGAGAACAGTTACATGGTAATTCTCATAATTATGTCAACTGTCATCAAATCAGCCGATGCCACGCTCAGTGCTCGCCGACAACACTGCCGCTGCCACCGCCGCCGCAGATGGAGACAAGGGGAGAAGAATGGCGCACACTTGTTGCACACTTGAATTATTGCACAATTGTTCATTTGAGGAATTTCGGAAAAGGGGGGTTACAATCTGGGGCTCGAACCAAGAGCTGTATATAAATTGTCTCCCACCCACAACCACATTGGCTACAGCTCAACAGCGCCACCACAGCATGAGAAGGCCACATGTCAGCAATGGGACACATGTGAGGCCAAGAACAACCAATCATTCGCTCACTACAGGTTAGAGAATGAAAGCTGAGCTCCGACTGGTTACACCGACATTTTATCCTACGGCGGTCTTGACACATTGACATGGAGTCATTGCTGCAAGGGAATGACCAGTCTGACTCATGTGGTCCCTGAGCCTCAAATCGGGCCCCTGGACCCATGATATAGTTTTATTGACACAGATGACTGGAATCTTGTCACCAATAGTCTGCAATGACCTCCATGAAAACATCTGCTGCTGGTCTGTCCAGAGATACAGGCCGCAGTGTGAGCGATGCTCTGCAGAATCTTAGGAACTGTCGTCTCATCTGCGGAAACCTCCATGATTTTCCGTCCAGAGAGCGATCTGCGCCACTCGTCCCCAAACTCAAACTCTCCGAGCTGAAAATTGGCAGCTGGCAGCACAGCTGGTGAACGGGATTAATGTCAGAACAAAGATATAAACCGCAACATATGTCCAGGCCTGCGGTGCTGAGACTCTGCACCACGGACCCTGGCGGAGAGCTCGTGTACAGCTGTGCCCGCCCCTCGCGCCCACAAGGTCACCGCTAAGACGCTCTTAATGGATGGACGCTCACAGCAACTTCTCCTGAAGAAACTTATGGCCGACAGTAGGTAACACGTGGGATACAATGCAAAGATCCACCAGCAAAAATGTAACCAAATATCGGGAACAATGCAATGATCCATCAGCAATAATGTATTGATTCACCATCAACAATGTAACAATTCATCAACAAAAACATAACTCCCCAGCAACAATGTAACAATTCATCATCAATGTACCAAATCACCATCAACAATGTAGCAACTACCCCGCAACAATGTACCAATTGACCATCAACAATGTAACAATTGATCAGCAACAATGTAAAAAATCGTTAGTAACAATTGCCCAGCAACAAGTAAAAAATTATCAGTGGCAATGCAACAATTCACTAGCAACAATGTAACCAAATATCGGGAAAAATGCAATGATCCATCACCAATAATGTGCTGATTCACCATCAACAATGTAACAATTCATCATCAATGTGACAATTCAATGTAACAACTCCCGAGCAACAATTCACAATTGTCTTTGTACCAATTCGACGTCAACAATGTAACGGTTCACCATTAACAATGTAAAACATCATTAGTAACAACTGACCAACAGCAAGTAAAAATTTATCAGCGACAACGTAACAATTCACTAGCAACAATGTAAAGATTTATCAGCAATAATGTAGCAATCCAGTGTTAGCAATGTGTTCATTCACTCGTAACAATTCACCAGCAAGTGTTACCGTATTAGTAACTAAGTAACAATTCACTAGAAACAACGTAACGTTTCACAAACACTAGTTGTACAATTCAGTAACAATTCCCCAATAATAATAATAATTTAATGTGCCAAGTCACCAGCAAAATTGGAGGCAACAAATAGCGGCAGTGATTCTGGACATTCACATTTCACTTCTATGGTTCAGGTCGATTCACTTAATGAATTTACACCTGCGGGTCCATATAAACCTTGCAATAGGCGGAGTCCTGCACCTATAGATTCTATAGCAGGCCTGGACGTCACCATCATGGAGGATAATTGGAAAGTTATAAATATCTCCGGTAATTAATGGTGTAGATTTACCTAGAAGGGGAAAGTGTTGTGTAATTTACCTTCTGTGACAGCCCCGAGACGAACGTACAAAGCGATACGCCAGAAAGTGCTGAAAACGCTGCGAGATTATATCCAAGTGTCAAAACACGAGCAGAAGAAATAATAAAGTTTCCATTCAAATAAAAGCTGAAGATCTGGTCTATGTCGCCATTCACACATGGAGCCTCAATGCAGCGACGCAAAGATGACAGAATCATCCAATATCCATCAGGGAGGAGAGAAGAGTCTGCAGCGTCCGAATACACCAGTCCTCACCATTGTCAGGATCTCAGCTTGTTGTCAGTGACTGATTTATATCCAGAGGCCGCAGGTTGTCACAGTGTATAATAGTGGCCAGCGGCAGCCTAGATCTCTCATCTGTATCAGGTAACAGGCATCAGTCTGGAGTCCAGAGTCTGCGGCTCACAGAGCGTTGTCTGGGCTGGATTCACAGAACTATCAGTCCTGTACATGGTTTTAGCTTCTGCTTATAACCTGGAATGTTCCCAGTCACTGACAGCAAGCAGAGATCTTACAAAAAAATGCCTTGATTTTTAAGACAAGCAATGAGATGCAGCATTAGGAGCAACCAGAGGATCGTCACAGCGTCAGGAATCATTGCCAATACTTGTTTATACAGATTCACATACCTGACGTTCCAGGAAACACAACAGAACAAGGAGGGGGCACTTACTTATCATTACCTACCAGCAGATACTGACAACCAGTGTACAGAGACTAAGAGAAGTGGTACTGTGCACTGTCCATATACAGAGACTAAGAAGTGGTACTGTGCACTGTCCATATATACAGAGACTAAGAGAAGTGGTACTGTGTACTGTCCATATACAGAGACTAAGAGACGTGATACTGTGTACTGTCCATATACACAGACTAAGAGAAGTGGTACTATGCACTGTCCATATACAGAGACTAAGAGAAGTGGTACTGTGCACTGTCCATATACAGAGACTAAGATAAGTGATACTGTGCACTGTCCATATAGACAAAGAGAAGTGGTACTGTGTACTGTCCATATACACAGACTAAGAGAAGTGGTACTGTGTACTGTCTATATAGACAGACTAAGAGAAGTGGTACTGTGTACTGTCCATATATACAGAGACTAAGAGAAGTGGTAATGTGCACTGTCCACATACAGAGATTAAGAGACGTGGTACTGTGCACTGTCCATATACAGAGGCTAAGAGAAGTAGTACTGTGCACTGTCCATATACAGAGGCTAAGAGAAGTAGTACTGTGCACTGTCCATATACAGAGGCTAAGAGAAGTAGTACTGTACGGTGTCCATATACATGGACTAAAAGAAGTAGTACTGTGCACTGTCCATATACACATACTAAGAGAAGTAGTACTGTGCACCATCCCAATATACAGAGCATATATTCCTAGTGCCAGTCCGGTGGAATCCTCGGTATCAGATATCAGATCTTGCCTTGCATTATATGGGATACGCGTGTAAATATTTACATTCCTCTCTACACTATCTATACCGCCTGGATGCCTGGAATGTGGAGATTTAGGCAGATAATTCCTCTCTAAGCTCTGCCTGTCAGGGTCCGGTATATGGAGAGATTACAGGTAGCCCAGTGATCCTGGATATTACGGGGTCCACAGGTGTAAATCTCACTGATGGTGGTGACATTATCCGGGTGATCACAGATGTGCGGCCGATCGCTACGGCAGATTGTGCTTTATCTGATCGTATTGACCTCATGGGGCGGGAGAATCCTGACAGAAAACAGAGTAGCGGGAGAAAGTGATGACAAAATAGTTTGACGAGGAGAGAAAATAATGTAGAGATTGTTAAGGGGGGGGGGTCATAAATAGGAGGAAATAGAGTATATATTCTGTATACACTGTAGGGATGGGACTTATATTATACCCTGTCTGCTGAAGGATTGTTGAAGCTACAGAACATGGACATGTAGTCTGCTGACAGATCTGTAGGGTGCTGTCCAGACTCGTAACTTGTAGCTTTTGGGTCCCAATTAGAGATGAGTGAGTAGTATTCGATCTAATACCTCGCTGCCATAGGAATGCGTGTAAGCGGCAGATCACCAACGGGTTAAGCACAGTGAATATTCGATGTGCTTAACCCCTTGGTGTTCGGCCGCTTACAAGCATTCCTATGGCAGCGAGGTATTCGATCGAATACTACTCACTCATCTCTAGCAATGCAAAGTCTGTACCAGGCCGCTCAACTATAATGGATATAGGAAAGAGACATCTTATGGGGCCCTCGGGCTCCCGGTAACTTCTCCTCCTTAAGTTACAGATATAGATATTTTAGGGAATTGTTATATATGCACTTCCTTCCTACGTCCCAGTGATGTGCAGGATTGGGACGCTTTGACCCCCGGAGCGATATTAGTAATGCCCCCCATCTTTATTTCACAGAACAAGTGACAAGGGGGTAAGTAATGGAGCGGCCCGAGAGCGGCGGCGGCGCCTGCCGTCAGGGGGAGTGGAGTCAGCCGGCTAATCTCAGTCTCAATATCTTGCTCGCAGTTAATAGCAGATATTCATTAGGACCCGCACGCCATAATAAATTATAATAATTTCTAACAAGAATGAAATTACTGGGTACCTCGCAAAGAGGCATTCTCTCCTTAAACACCCTATAATCTATCTGTCACTTTCAGAAATCTCTTCCCAATCAGCGACTCACAACATTCTCATTTATTCATCTATGGTAAATTAATAAAAGGTGCGAAGAATGGCGACAAAATTCATCATTACGGCTCATGGAGATTTAGTAAATTATAAGGCATCGAAATTGTAAAAAAAAAAAAAAAAAAAAAAAAAGAGGCCGGGACGATTAGAAATAAACGCTTGTCTTTTCTTTCATTCACTTTGTGCGTGGCGCTCAGGAGCAGGAAGGTGCGATGTTCTGCATAATCTAGACACAAATGACTTCACCTCTTCTTATTGGAAGTGGCAGATCTGTCAGAATATGCTAAACATGCAGGTGACCCGCGAGAGGCGGCACTAGATGGAGGGGGTGACAGGCGCGAGTCCTACACGTCTACACCAGGGGGCAGCACAATATATGAGGAGCTTCAGCCAACCACTGCGTGCCACAAACTTATCCGGCTATTCAAACCTACAGTCATTATCATTGCAAGGAAACTTCTGCAACTTAGACTTTAACTTTAAGACATCTGTTTGCTGTCAGTGAAGGAACTATGCAGAGGCAGAAGGCCTGACCTAGCAAGGAGAATCAGAAAATGCACCAGAATTGTTCATGGCACGCGTCATGTTCGTTGTGCCCAATATTGGTGTAAAGTACAAGATTCACAAGGTGAAGAAGAAAGTATGCAGAAGTCAGGATCAGAAATCCCCCAGAAAGCTCTTTAATCCCCTTGGGGCAGGTATAGTATACACAGGGGGACAATTAATAAGGATGCTGAGCCCGAGTGAACTTTCCACATTGGTGCAGTGTACGTTCCGGATTAAGTCGACAGGGAATGATCTCTGGCTCACAGTTTTGGCCGCTTCTCTCTATTTAAGGGCCAAGATCTGACTGTGGAGGCGACGCAGAGATTCTGCCCAGAAAGTAATCCAAGCGTTTTGTTTCACGGGTCACACAATGATAAAACTACGCAAGGAGGCCGTAAAAGTGTGCGACAAAGCCTGCCGAGTCTAGAGGAGGGCGCGCGACAAATATCCAAAAAAATGGTGGAGATTATCAGCAGGATTCATGAGCAGAAGCAACTCCCTGTCTTGTTTGTTTGTTTGTTTCTTTCTTTCCTCTTCTATTTATCTTATTCTCTCTCTTTGTTCCGTTCTTAGTTTTCCCTCTTTCTTTCTCTAGCTTTCCTTCCTCTTTCTCTCTTTCTGTTTCTTTCTCCTCTTCTATTTATCTTCTTCCTTCTCTGTCTCTTCTCCCGTCTTGTTTTTCTTTGCTTCCTTTATTCTCCCTCTCTTCATTCCTTGTTCTTTCCCCCCTTTCTTTGCTCTCACTTTTTCCTTCTGTCATTCTCTCTCCTTTCCACTCTTTATTCCTTTCTTTTCTTCCTCTTTCATTCTCTAGTTTTCCTTCCTCTTCCTCTTTTCCTGTTTCTTTCTCTTCTTCTATTTATCTTCTCTCCTTTCTGTCTCGTCTTTCTGTCCTTCCTTCATTCTCCCTCTCTTCATTCATCTTTCTTCCCCCCTTTCTTTCCTTTCACTTTTTCCTTCTGTCATTCTCTCTCCTTCCCTCTCTTTCTTCTTCTTTTTTTATTCCTCTTTGTCTAGTTTTCCTTCCTCCTTCTCTCTTCCTGTTTCTTTCTCCTCGGTCTCTCTTTTTCTTCCTCTTCTTTCTTTTTCCTTGCTTCATTCTCTCGCTCTCTTTCATCCTCCCTCCTCTATTACTTGTTTTCTATTTCTTTACTTCCTTCTCTCGCTCTCTACATTCCTCTCTTTCTTACTTTCTCTTTTTTCTCTCCTTCCTCTTTCTCCTTATCTCTTCATCTGTCACTTTCTCTCTAAATCCTCCCCTATTCATGTTGTTTTCTGTCTCTTTCTCTTTTTATTTCGTTACTTTCTTTCTCTCTTGGTTTCCTGCGTCTCTCCGCAGCCTCACAACTTGTCAGTGATCCCGGTCTCTTCGAGGACTGTGCGTCTATGACTGAGTGTAATGTATTTCATTAACCTGTGCACAGATCAATAGGCAGTCGCTTTCTTGGCTCCTTTTGCTGCCGCTTTGAGTGACGCCTCCTGAGTTATGGCTCATTTTACCCCTGTCCTCGGCTGCGGAGCTGAATCCATCCAGACACAAATCACCGAACTCTGCAGGTTCACCATTTATACAGAACAATTATGGGTGAAATGTGAGCAGTAATGAGCGCTCAGAACAACCATTCCGCCATGTAAATGAGATCAAAATGATAAGACTTTAGTAAAATGGCCAGTAAAAAGATAAAAGAGCGCCCAGTCACAGGAAAGGTTAGCAGACGTACTACACTACGAGTCCAGATATCGACCACGTTGTATGTCGTATAGGACGACACATTCCTATAGGATGGTTATTCAGTATCAGAATGAGTCCACTGTACACCAAACCTGGAACCAAGTATAGATCCATTATGGTCACCGAGAAGAATTCACTATGGTGTAAGGATGTGATTGTACCATTACTTCACCAAGGGATCCATGGCCATGGGTGCTCGGTGGAGGATGTCAGGCCTAGTTTTGGTGGATGTACAATTCAGAAGTTTTACCTCCTACACCATTCAGGGACCCAAAATTGTGCGCATGAAGCAACACAAACCATAAAAAGGAGCAAGCGTTGTGGAGGGAACCCCATAACCTGGGACTGTCATGGAGGCACATCTTAGAACTGTAAATGGCGGCTACGCCGTGTCCTGGGCGACTCTGATGAAGAAGCAGCCGATCCATTATTTATTACCCTGAAAGGCTTTTACTAGAAAGTGTGATATCTTTTGTCAGGCTCTGGCCAGATGCCCAACAAGAGCGGCTCGGATAAGATGTATTTAATGTGTGCCCACAGGACGGCATGAGGCTTGATTGGCAGGGAGCAGAGGGCGCCTTTTGATGGTGCGATCTAACAAGATGTTCCAGCTCCTGTCTGTTCGGGTGATGGTTCCACATTACCTATTCAAACACAAGCAACACGCTGCGGCCGCTGCTTTACGATTTGGCTCCGGTCTGGCTCAGTGGGGGCCGCGCTACAGACGAGGACGCTGATGAAATAAAATAAATGTGCGCCTGGTCCCAGACAAGCAGGTTGTGTGGATGAAGATTGGGCACGGTGACCTGGATGCTATTAGTGGAGGATAGAGAGACGGGAGGCGAGTGATGTGCGGCCAGGGCGGACGGCTTATGGGGATTCACAATCTGACAAGTGAAATATGGATCAGCGGAGCCTGTGACGCAGGGCCAGGAATGAGCTGTGACATATCCGAGCTTCATCCCCCGCCCCCGGGGACCTCCACAACATGTAAGTGCTTCCATGGACGAAGAAACTTCAAAAACTAACTCAAGAAAGAAAAAACGATCCTAAAAAAAAACATGAAGCCAATCTGTGCACAAGACAACATAGCCGGGAAGATGATCGTGATACTGTAGGAACCTTTCCTTTCAACGTCATATCACAACTGGAAAAAGGTGACGGCCCCAAAGCCAATATCCATGACTGTCCTTATAGTTTTGCTCATATCAGCTAGGCTTTTTTTTTTTGACAGCCAAGCAGCACTTTTCTCTTGCATGTTTTGTGCGAAAACCGAGCAGAAACCACACAGACGCCATTATAGTCTATGGTCTAAATGCAGGTGTGAACCAGGCCTTAATCTTTTTGTCCTGAAGTGTGTGTGTGGGGGGGAGGGGGGATTTCTGCTACAGCCAGTTGTCTTACAGCCTAGGTGCAAAACTCTAACCCGCAGTGTAGTCATACGTGGCCTGCGAGAACTTTGCTTGTTCCAGATTCTCTGTTTAAGCAAAACTTAAGTTGGTTTCCATATGAAAAGGATTATTATTATTATCTGATGAGAAAAACTTCCTCAATTGTAGACATTTTTTCAATAAATATCAAAGTTGATCGGTGACTTTGTCTAAGTTTTTAATTTTGCCCACTCCGTACTTGAGTTTGACACCACAATGTTACAGACAGACACAGGACAGTGAAGAGGAAAACATGGCTGATCTTTTGTGTCACAAATATTTATTTTTATATTCCTCAAGTTTAATTGTAAAAGCTAAAATAGAAACGAAGGAAAGAGAAAAAGAACAGATGAAAGAAGGAAAAGATGAAGAGAGGAGGTGATGAAGGAGCAAGGAGATATAAGGGAAGGAGATAAATGGAGGAGGATATGAAGGGAGTGAAACGAAGGGAAGAAGGAGGGAGCAGGTGATGAAGGGAGAAAGGTGAAGGGAGTAAAAGATGAAAGGAGGAATAGGTAAAGAAGGAGGAGGTGAAGGGAGAAAGAGCTAAAGAGAGGAAGAGGTCAAGGAAGTAGGAGATGATGGGAGAAAAGGAGATGAAGGAAGTAAGATGAATGGAGTAAGAGATGAAGACAGGAAGAGGTCAAGGGAGTAGGAGATGAAAAGAGGAAGAGATGAAGGCAAGAAGAGAAGAAGGAAGAAAGAGGTAAAAGGAGGAGAAGACAAATGGGAATAAATGAAGGGAGTTAGCAATGGAGGAAAGAAAGAAATGAAGGGAAAAGTTGATGAGAGGAGGAAATTAAGGTAGGAACAGTCGAAAGGAAGGGGATATGTAGGGGGTGAACGGAAAGATCGAAGAAAGAAGGAAACAAAGCAAATGAAGGAAGAAAGAAGTGAAGGGTGCAAAACATGAAGGGAGAAAGATGAAATGAGAAAGAGTTTAAGTTAAGGAGGAGATGAAGGGAGAAGAATTGAAGGGAAGAGGAAATGAAGAGGGAAGTAGATGAATAATGGAGAAAATTACAGGGAGGAAGAGATGAAAAGGAGTAAAGGGAAGAGAAGAGGAAGAGATGATGGGAAGAGGCTAAGATATTTTTTATACAACTTTTTTGTATGGTTTCTATGTGTCATGTTCCTTGGTAGGGATCATCAAGATGGAGGAGGGTAGCGGAAGCCTCAGTGAAGTTCCTGGTCAATTAACTAACAGTATATAAAAAAAGCCGATAAGAAACAAATGAATATATATTGTGTAATAAAATGACGGGATTCAACCAACCAAGAAATTACTGTGAAGGTGAAGGGGCGAGCTAATCGAGTCTACAACAATCTTACAATGTATTTATTGCAGCATTTTCAGGCCGGTCCAATCATCATGTAAATATTGGATTATCGTTGTACGGTCTGTGGGTGGCATCAAGGGTTAACAACATGGCGTCTAATTAGTGTTGTATCCGTCCAAGCTCCTCTTTTATTATGCAGTAAAACATTTTACTTAGGTGCTGACATTTTGTGTCCTGCTCCTGGAGACTTTGCAGCAAATAATAGATTTGCCATGTTCAGTAAATAAGCGCCGGACGCGTCGTTATCCTTACTTACAGCCAGGCTGGTCTAATGGCGCTTTTACAGGTAAGGTTACTATTCAGTCTAATGCAGTGCCCTCTGTGCTACGAGTCCATTTTCATTCATTACCACGGTCAAAAGCACTTAAGGCACTTTCAGACCCTGTTGGCGAACAGCGGGGACGGCACGGGAAGTGAGGCCAAATAACACTGAAGTTCATCACTGGGGAAACCTCCGCTTCCTGGACAATTCTCCTGCATAAGAACCCTTGAAATTTCAACCATCTCCAAGAGAAAATGAGGGTCTTAACCATTTCTTTACTAGTGGCTCAAACTGCTCCAAGCAACTGGGATAGTAACAAGATCGGGTTCAGATTAGGCCTTGACGCCGTTCGGAGATGCCTGCAGCCAATCAGCAGTCGTCGTATCCGTGATCTGTGACAATAATATCATAACTCATCATCATGTGAAGCTTTGCTGACACATCTCCATATCTGGGGTCTTATCTAGGGTCTAGGAAAGCTAAGCGATCACCAGTGGAATGGGTTCGAGGAGTTTTCTTAATGATTGTGAAAAGTTTCTCTGAGACACTTACTATTGTGGATACAACTTGACAGTGGCGAAAACATGGCGCATCTAAAAGGGTGGTATAAATGTATACCAGACAGTCACTGCGATAAATCTTTGTGTTTCAACTCCTCATCATTTTCCAGATGTGTACTTGCAGTTATACTTCTCACAGCGGAAGGTTTGTTACAATTCTATCCAGACTAGACAATCCTCCATGAGCTAAACGTATCAGCCTGTATCTAGACTAACAGGGCTCTGAATGTAAAGACAAATGCCTCCCGTCGCTGCTGGAACGCAGAGGTCTATTATAAAGTTGCAGGGCTTCTCATTATACAATGGTGAAGCTTCATTTACATGGGACTGCAGGGAGCCATTGACAACTTGAGGACGACTCTAGGACTTATTGGGCGATATCTTATTGTTGGTGAATTCTCCGTTCTTCTCGGCTGCCCATCCCATCTTGTGTCTCAGCACTTAAGGGGTTTCTGATACGATTGCGTTGCCAGATGACACGTCGTTCCGGCTTTTAATGCCAACTGTTCCATGAACTTGCACTGGCATCTCCTCTGAAGGGACTCGCTGGTAGACCCACACAATTAGACATGAGATGAGCGCTGGGCTGGCAGCTACTTGGCACAGAAGTCGCTTTATGGAAGACGGATACAACTGTCAGCGAAAAGTCCACAGGGCTGTGCGTGGAGAGCGCGGCCTGACAGTCTCGCAGAGACGACCTCTGTCTCTTTTGTTCTGATGGCACAGATCTCAGCTCTCGTCTGCGGCTGATTTTGTCGCTCGCGAGTCGCGGGGTAGTGACAGCGTTTTATTTATTTATCGCTTTATTCATTGTTTCTAAATATCATTTAACGGTGCTGCGACCTTTCTGCTCGGTGTCCACCGCACGAGGGAGAAGAAACACGTTCAGATCTCAGAAATGTCAGAAGGAAATGTTATCGATCAGATTCATCAAAGAGACTCTTATCTGGGATTCTGATGCCTTTTACCGGGAGGATGGGTTCAAAGAAGAAAGGAGAAGGTGTTACTGCTGAAACAACACAGACCATGATGGAGCAGAGCTGAACCTGCCATGTAACTCATTGTGTCTGTGCACCATTACTGGAGTAAATCATTTCTCACCTCTTCACATTGAGTTGCTATTCAGGACCCTATTCCGATCACGGAAATAGAGAAATGTGTGCAAAATAAGAAAAGCTGCTTGATGTCTAGAACGAACATCCCATCAGTAATAACACAAGCAGCTAGTCAGAAGTCTCAATGTGAGCTGTGAGAAGCTGCAGACTCCTCTCTGAGCAGAGTACAGGCAGGGAAAGTTGTGTATGGACATGCCGAGCCTGTGAAGGGAAACCTGCCCCTCTCCCTCCACTCACGGAGTTCCCATCTTGAGCCTGTTGGTTTCTAAAGATGGACGTTCCCTATTAACATGGAGTGAACAGCAAATTAGCAATAAGAGAAACACCTAGTGGCAGAAACTTTAGGAGGTTTTTGAGCAGAAAACAGTAAAAAATAAAAATATTAAATTAAAATTAAAGTATTTTGGTCCAGAATCACATTATTAAATGATACTAAAGTTGTATGAAATATCAGTGACCGTATAAATGGGCCCATCTATAGAGCGACACATAAGGAAAGCCCATATTAGTAGGGAACTCGACCCATACTGCTGTAGTATAGTCCGCCACCTATACTAGTACAGACTTCTATCCATACTAGTAGAGACCTCCAACCCTATTAATACAGACCTTCTCCAATACTAATACAGACCACTACCAATAATACAGACCTTCAGCCATATCAGGAGAGACCTCCACCCCTATTAATACAGACCTACAACTGTACTAGTAGGGACCTCCACCTTTATTAGTACAGACCTATAACTATACTAGTAGAGACCTCCACCCCTATTAATACAGACCTATAACTGTACTAGTAGAGACCTCCACCCCTATTAATACAGACCTATAACTGTACTAGTAGAGACCGCCACCTTTATTAGTACAGACCTACAACTGTACTAGTAGAGGCCTCTACCAATTACTGGTACAAAAAAACTTTTATCCCCCTTCAAATCACAATCTGTAGATCTTATCTGGAAAAACCCTCATTCAGGATCAATTCACAACCTTTATCATCTTCAGTTCCTTTCACCCCTTCATAGCCGACCCTCCATTGACTCCGGGGCAGTTGGATTAGATTCTCTATCCCCCACCGTTCCTGAGCAGCCAGTTTAGTTTGTGTTTCCGATAACTACGCTTCTACTGTTAGGTTGGTGGCAGACAAGGGGACATGATTCTGAGCTTTGACACTATCCACCTCCTATCTGAGTGTTATGGGATACCCCTGCCATGCCTTTTCCTGCCAGACACCACCCACTTGACAGTAGAAGTCTGATTAGCATATAAGACACCAAAACTAATCTAATTTCTCAAGAATGGCGGAGACTGGAGAAAAATTCGAACTGCACCAGAATCAAAGGAATTGGTGGAAGTGGTGAAAAGTCCTACTTAAAGGAAAACAACGGGCAGCGTCAGACACCCCATGAGTTATTGTGGAGATACATATAAGTAGTCATGCGATCACAATGTAATATCATCGCCAGATTAGCAGGAGGTCCACCAAAGTCTTTACCGCTTCTAATGTCACTTGGTCTCCGTTAAACTTCTAGTAGTCCATTACAAAGCTTTGATTCTCCAGTCCGGTATCTATGAAGAGACATGTGCGGCGATTAGAGGTAAATATCGGTTTATTCGGGGATTACTCTTTCCATCCCCTTCATATTTCATTGGTGCCGCTTGATTCTCAGAGATGGAAATGAGGTTTTAATTCCCAGTAATGATGTCAATCTGTTATCTGTGTGATAGATCCATTATTTATTGGAGTGCGGGCGGCTCGAGGTACTCGTCAGAAGGATGCGGAGCCGATGTGTGGGGAATTACAGCGCTGAGGCTTTATTATTAAACAGCTGCACATTATGCCGGGACACCTCTCTGCCTCCTACTAACAGACGGCCCCGCAGTACGAGCAGCACTTGACCATTTAAACTGCTGCAACAACCAGATTTCAGCAGCTGCGGCAAATTCTCCCAGGCACAAACCTGTTGACCTTCTCAATTGCAGATCCTCAATTTGAGTTCTCATTAGCCGGTTTATTCCTCCAACCTCAGGGACCTCCTCGCCTCTTTCAATATGTGGGTTAAATATATTTGCTGCTCATAAACACTTTAACTTTGCACCAGAACATTTTGTCTCAAAGCTTCCGAGACGCCATAGTGCAAACAAACAGCAAGATTTCCATGAGAAGGAGAACGCTCAACTCTGTTACAATAGTGGAATGGAAACCAAGCCTGCGCCCAAACTGGATAACACATGACAGTGCGTCTGATCCAGCTATGCCATGAGGCTGCAGGGAACTGCTTGTTACTGGAAAGTCACAAGACAACCCAACTACCTTCTCCATCTACCACTAACTAATTGTCAACAATTACTTTCTCGATTAACCACCACGACCGTCCATGTCTAGAACCACCATCTCCATCTACCACCCTTGTATGTCTACAACGATCTTCTCCATCTATCACTATCATCCATGTCTACAACTACCTTCTCCATCTACCACCAACTTGTATGTCTACAACTACCTTGTCCACCTATCTCTACTACCTTCCATAACTACAACTTTCTTCTCCCTCTGCCAATAATATGCATGTCTGTAACTAACCTTTTCTACCTAACATTGACATCCATGTCTACAACTACCTTCTCCATCTACCACTAACATCCATGTTTACAACTACCTTTACCAACCACCACTACCATCCATGTCCACACCAACCTTCTCCATCTACCACTATCATCCATGTCTACACCAACCTTCTCCATCTACCACTATCTTCTATGTCTACAACTACTTTCTCCATCTACCATTACTGTTTCCACCATCTCCTCCTCACCTTTTCCTTTCACTATTGATATCTACACCAACCTTCTCCATTTCTCACTACTGTCCATGTCTACCACTATCTTCTTCACCTACGACTAATTTGCATCTCTATACATCTACCACAACAGTCCATGTATAGAACTACCTTCTCCATCTACCACTGATGTGGTCTACAATAGTCTTCTGTATCTACCACTACCTTCTTCACCTTCAACTACCATCCATGTTATAAGTACCATCTCCATCTACCACAACTGTGTATGTCTACAACAAACATCTCGCTCTGCCACTATTATCCATGTTTACAACTACTTTCTCCTTCTACCATTACTGTCAAAGTCGACACCATCCTTCTCCATTTATTACTACTGTCCACATCCCCATCTACAAATTCCACTCATGCCTAAACTACCGTCCATATCAGTGATTCCCAAAGTGGTCCAGGTGGACCCCCAGGGAACTGAGTCGCGACGCAAATTTACATCGTTAGATCTAATCTTCACATTTTTTTGCCGAGTTTTGGGAATATGGTAGAAATGTAGCAACAAAGGCTCCACCGAAACCAGTAAAATTTTGAAAGTAGTCTACGAGAAAAAAAGTTTGGGAACCTGTGGTCTATATCTACCACCAGAGGTGTACATATGGATGACAATAGTAGACAAAGGAGGTAGCGGCAGACATGGATGGTGGGGAAGGTAGTTGCAGAATTCGAAGGGATTACAGCTTAACCTAACTAATGCCTGTTCATGTGCACTTACCATATTCCCCCGTTAAACCAGTACCTCTCCCAGCGATTACTACTCACCTCATCTACTACTATTCACATCACCAGCCATTGGTTCCCGCAGTTTCATCGCTCACCCCCCTGTATTCGCCATGTTTAATGATCATCTGGCTGCTCAGGTGTGTTGTCAGACATACTGCTCTGAATCCCCAACCGTATTATGTGCTTGACAAAAAGACATCCACAGACACACAGGGATGTTTCATGGAAGCCGTGGGGGTCTCCAGCAGAACCTAAGCCCCAGTGATGTTCTGCTATAGAGAAGAAGAATTGCTGACGGTTCCCCACCAGGTTATTATCAGTCACAGCCTAGAAAATGATTAGCTGATTAAAACCTCAGAATGAGTCCGTTTGATGTAATCCAGAAATGACTGTGAATTACGGGACATTGTGAGGCGTCCGCGCGCCGAAGGACAATGCGAGTAATTGATCGTCGCTGTCCAATCAAGAGAATTGACTTAACAACAGAAGAAACCTTAACGGCACTTAACAGAACGGACAGACGAGACTGTAAACGCAACGTGACAACGCACCGCGCCAATCTGAGCCCTTCACCGTGAACCTAAAAGCTTCCTGACAGGCGGCATCTGGTCAGCATCACACTCCAAGTATCATTGTTAGAACTTTAATGCCTCGATTTTTTCTTTATTTCAGAGAGAAAAAAAATTGCTAAACGCACGAAATACTATTCATGCAGAATAGGCGCGCCTCAAGTGCCAAGATACGGAGCCATGCCAGCGTCCAACATATTAATCCAGCTGTTGTTATCTGATCCGCCGGCTCATAATGAAGCGTTTGTCAAGGGTTAACTGTGTTTGCTATTATACAGCTGGTCTGCGGCTGTATAGATCAGCAACGCATTTCAGGCCCACGAGAGGAGGACGCAGAAACTTAAGAAAGAGACCAAATTCACAAACAAACAAACATCTCAATTCATAGAGTCAAGTGTGCGCCCAGCTCCACCCAACTCTCCAATTATGTGCCCCGGCCCCAGGATGGAAAGTCAAGCCATGCCAATGGAACAGATATCATTCATTGCGCATTTCCAACAGCCGTCGCCATAGTAACACGCCGAGAATTCTTTCCCAGCTATCGGCAATTAAGTACTTCTCAGCCTCTCCATATCCCACTCGTTTCTCCCAAGCTACAGAAACCTTCAGAACAACAAGCGCCACTCACCCTCCTGCTCCGTCCTCGTCATCTCTTCTAGTTTCTTTTGTTTCAGTGTGTCCACCACATCGGCCAGGCTTCCTTTGCGTCGTTCTGGAGTCCCGAAGTTAACACTGCTCATAAGATCGCTGCGGTCGCGAGCCCCTTCGTCAGGCTTGTGTGGTGAGGTAGACGTAGTTCGGAAGGAATAGAGGGAACGTAATTTATTGCCGTCTGGGTCCTGTGGAAAGAAATATCAGTGTCAGCAAAAAAAAAACTTATTCAAAAAGTCAACAACTTTACACTTCTCCAAATTGACCCTACGATGGTGAGGAAAGAATCACTTCCTGTTAGTCTACTGAAGGGCTCCGCATGGGTGGGGCCAAGGAGGCCAAGCAACCAAACTCACACAAAAACTTCTTACTGGATCAACCAAGTTTGGAGGAATTTATGCATGCAATTAATTGACCTTTTTTGGCTTTATCAATTACCTTCCATAGAAAGATGGTAAAATGGCCTAGGGAAGAGCACATTTATATAAGCTGGTGATGGATGACTTCTAGAGTGGACATGGGGCTATAAGCATACACCATATTTATCAGGCTGACATCTATATATGTTTTTCCCATGGCTCTTTGTCTTACAGATAATGTTTAAAATGTATAACATATGTGAATATCTTTGTAATATTCCCCACAATGGCACCAGGTCACCCCAGCTCTATAGGGTGTTCATTTTTGCGAATTATATTTCTGTGGCAACTAAACAACTATTGGCAAAAGAGAGGAGGGGTCCCGGAATGACGGATGTATCTTTACATGTGACACTTTGTTCACCTTCTGATGATATCATAAAACCAGAGACAAAACTACTGTAGAGTCTCAAACAGCTTCTACTCAATTTTACCTCATGAAATGGAATTATTGTCATGATCGTCATCATCACCATCAAATGAATCATCATCACCAGCATTATCACCACCACATTTATAAAACTTTCAACCATCTCTATATAAGTTTATTAAAATATGTCTCATCCATTACAACAGCCTCTACTAGTTGAATTACTCTGTCCACCATTTTGGATTTCCTTCAAGTTCCCTATGGGCTCAGGCACCATGTTGGATTTCCTATAAGTCCCCTATGGGCTCAGGCACCATGTTGGATTTCCTATAAGTCCCCTATGGGCTCAGGCACCATGTTGGATTTCCTTCAAGTTCCCTGTGGGCTCAGGCACAAACTTAGATCTCTTTCTAGCTCCCTATGAGCTTAGACATCTTGTTGGATCTTCTTCCAGCCCTACAATTGGTCCAGCTACCATGTGGGATCTCCTTCTAATCCTCCTTGGGTTCAGAAACCAAGTTGCACTCTCATCTACTCCATCATAGGCTCAGACACTATTTTTGATCTCCTTCCAGGCTCCCATCGAAACAGACACCATGTTGAAACTCCTTCTAGTTCACCAAGTGCTCAGGCGCCATGTTGGATCTGCTTCTAGCACCCCATGGCTCAGACACCATTTTGCATCTCTTCTAGTCCCCCGTGGGATCATTTACCATAATGGATCTCTCTTGGCGCATGTTGCAAAGGATCACATGACAGTTCTAGAGCCAACAGCGTTACTCCCCAAGTGTGTTGAATATATTTCTATTCCTCGCAGGCTCAGGCACCATGTTGGATCACCTTCAAGTTCTCTGTCAGTTTAGGCATCTGAACTGGATCTTTTTCTAGGCCTCCAATGGATCAAGAATCATGTTGAATCTCTTTCTAATTCCTTTGAGACTCAAGCACCATGTTGGATTTTCTTCTAGTCCCCCATGGCCTAAGGCACTGTGTTGGATCTTCTTCTAGTCCCCTGTAGACACCATGTTGGATCTCCCTCCATGAGGATGTAGACACTTCTAGAGACATTTGGCAAAATCATAAAAATACTAATACATTACAAAGAATCAGATCCCTTGGAGCAGAGCGCAGGGGATCACATGACAACTCCAGTGCCTACAGCATTAAAAAGCCACATCCATGAGTTCCAGGATTTCGGGGCTCTACCGACCCCCGAGCACAATCCCCCCCGTTCTGTCTCCTTTTCTATGGCTGTTTTGCTGTGGCAAGTGTTTTTTCTGAGGACCCCAGAGGATGTTTGAGTGTTTGATGTAGAACACTATGCAAATCAGCCAACTTTGATCACTTACATACACCATCAATTAGGAAGGCAGACGGAAAAAAAGACCAAATTAAAAGCGTCTTTTCCTGCTAATAGTCATCTCTCTCCAAGAAATCACACGCTTCTATTAGGAATGATAATGAGGCCCCGGCTAATAGGCTGAATATTAAGTGTGGCCTTTATCCCAAAATATCAATGTTTGCAGAGAAAGCTGGATGCAGCAGAGCCCAATGTGTATTCTCCCCCCCATCGATGGAAGATCCGCTCTGCGTCTCGGGAATCGCCAGGGGACAAGATGCAGAAACACAAGTTAGGAGACAGGAGTTTACACAGCACAAAAAGTCTTAATCTAATGGGCCAAACATCTGATCAATCCAAATGGGGGACCACCGAAAATGTATGACATGTAACCAAGTCTATAGAGAAAACTGAACAGAAGCTCATGAATATAGAATATAAGGAACGCACAGAAAAACAGCCGTCAGTAATGTCAGTAACGGGGGGCGGAGCTGTGACTACCTCTCAGGCATGATATACAGGCTGGTTGTCAGCACTAGATGTACACTCACCGGCCACTTTATTAGGTACACCTGTCCAACTGCTCGTTAACACTTAATTTCTAATCAGCCAATCACATGGCGACAACTCAGTGCATTTAGACATGTAGACATGGTCAAGACAATCTCCTGCAGTTCAAACCGAGCATCAGTATGGGGAAGAAAGGTGATTTGAGTGCCTTTGAACGTGGCATGGTTGTTGGTGCCAGAAGGGCTGGTCTGAGTATTTCAGAAACTGCTGATCTACTGGGATTTTCACGCACAACCATCTCTAGGGTTTACAGAGAATGGTCCGAAAAAGAAAAAACATCCAGTGAGCGGCAGTTCTGTGGGGGGCGGAAATGCGTTGTTGATGCCAGAGGTCAGAGGAGAATGGCCAGACTGGTTCGAGCTGATAGAAAGGCAACAGTGACTCAAATAGCCACCCGTTACAACCAAGGTAGCCAGAAGAGCATCTCTGAACGCACAGTACGTTGAACTTTGAGGCAGATGGGCTACAGCAGCAGAAGACCACACCGGGTGCCACTCCTTTCAGCTAAGAACAGGAAACTGAGGCTACAATTTGCACAAGCTCATCGAAATTGGACAATTGAAGATTGGAAAAACGTTGCCTGGTCTGATGAGTCTCGATTTCTGCTGCAACATTTGGATGGTAGGGTCAGAATTTGGCGTCAACAACATGAAAGCATGGATCCATCCTGCCTTGTATCGGTAACGGTTCAGGCTGGTGGTGGTGGTGTCATGGTGTGGGGAATATTTTCTTGGCACTCTTTGGGCCCCTTGGTACCAATTGAGCATCGTTGCAACGCCAAAGCCTACCTGAGTATTGTTGCTGACCATGTCCATCCCTTTATGACCACAATGTACCCAACATCTGATGGCTACTTTCAGCAGGATAATGCGCCATGTCATAAAGCTGGAATCATCTCAGACTGGTTTCTTGAACATGACAATGAGTTCACTGTACTCCAATGGCCTCCACAGTCACCAGATCTCAATCCAATAGAGGAGCATCTTTGGGATGTGGTGGAACGGGAGATTCGCATCATGGATGTGCAGCCGACAAATCTGCGGCAACTGTGTGATGCCATCATGTCAATATGGACCAAAATCTCTGAGGAATGCTTCCAGCACCTTGTTAAATCTATGCCACGAAGAATTGAGGCAGTTCTGAAGGCAAAAGGGGGTCCAACCCGTTACTAGCATGGTGTACCTAATAAAGTGGCCGGTGAGTGTATAACTGTACTGTAGTATATGGTGTGTGGATCTCATGTCCAAACACAATGCTGGTACATGATATACAAGCTGGTTGTCAGCACTATTATATTACATCAGTGATGTCAGTGACGGGGCACAGCGTCTTCTTCACATTCTAACATTAATCTATGTAGCGATTAGTATCACTGAGGAGTATAAGGGGTTAACAATTAGGTTTGTGTCTTATTTGTCCATAGGAAATAATGTAGAACCAGATAGAAGACACAGAGGTGGAGAAGAACCTGGCGCCGACCCAAGGAAGATTATCTGTGAGAACATAAGGGTACGACGGTGACGATAGAACTATCAGGCCCGTCCTCGCCTGCCATCCCTGGTGACAACATCCCTGCCTGCTTCTCACAGCTGAGGGTTTGTTCCAGTTGTGTTTGGTCTACACGCAGGAGCTGTACAAGCCGCTCTCCTGTCCTCCTAGTTGTTACAAACTTGATGAACTTTTCATGATACAAATATTAATCTTTATTTACTTGGGACTGCAGCAGCAATACAAGGGGGAAGCAAGCGGTCAACAGAAATATTCTATACGCTCTGTAATAACTGTGTGCACTCTATACCTCCCATGTAGTCACTGTCACCATTCTGTAACCTCTATGTAGTCACTGTATGTACTCTATACCCTTAGTAGTCACTGTATACACTCTATACTCTGTTACTGTGTGCACTCTATACCTCCTATGTAGTCACTGTATACACTCTATACCCAGTTACTGTATGCACTCTATACCTCCCGTGTAGTCACTGTCACCATTCTGTAACCTCTATGTAGTCACTGTATGTACTCTATACCCTTAGTAGTCACTGTATACACTCTATACTGTTACTGTGTGCACTCTATACCTCCCATATAGTTACTGTACACACTCTATACCCTGTTACTGTATGCACTCTATACCTCCCGTGTAGTCACTGTATTCACTCTATACCTCCCTTGTAGTCACTGTATGCATTGTGTACCCTCTATGTAGTCACTGTATGTACTCTATACCTCCCATGTAGTCACTGTCACCATTCTGTACGCTCTATGTAGTCACTGTATGTACTCTATACCCTTAGTAGTCACTGTATACACGCTATACTCTGTTACTGTGTGCACTCTATATCTCCCATGTAGTCACTGTCACCATTCTGTACCCTCTATGTAGTCACTGTATGTACTCTATAACCATGGTAGTCACTGTATATACTCTATACCCTGTTACTGTGTGCACTCTATACCTCCTATGTAGTCACTGTATGCACTCCATACCTCCTATGTAGTCACTGTATGCACTCTATGCCTCCTATGTAGTCACTGTATGCACTCTATACCTCCCGTGTAGTCACTGTATGCACTCTATACCTCCCGTGTAGTCACTGTATGCACTCTATACCTCCCGTGTAGTCACTGTATGCACTCTATACCTCCCGTGTAGTCACTGTATGCACTCTATACCTCCCGTGTAGTCACTGTCACCATTCTGTACCCTCTATGTAGTCACTGTATGCACTCTATACCTCCCGTGTAGTCACTGTATGCACTCTATACCTCCCGTGTAGTCACTGTATGCACTCTATACCTCCCGTGTAGTCACTGTATGCACTCTATACCTCCCGTGTAGTCACTGTATGCACTCTATACCTCCCGTGTAGTCACTGTCACCATTCTGTACCCTCTATGTAGTCACTGTATGCACTCTATACCTCCCGTGTAGTCACTGTATGCACTCTATACCTCCCGTGTAGTCACTGTCACCATTCTGTACCCTCTATGTAGTCACTGTATGCACTCTATACCTCCCGTGTAGTCACTGTATGCACTCTATACCTCCCGTGTAGTCACTGTCACCATTCTGTACCCTCTATGTAGTCACTGTATGCACTCTATACCTCCCGTGTAGTCACTGTATGCACTCTATACCTCCCGTGTAGTCACTGTCACCATTCTGTACCCTCTATGTAGTCACTGTATGCACTCTATACCTCCCTTGTAGTCACTGTATGCATTCTATACCTCCTGTGTAGTCACTGTATGCACTATATACCTCCCGTATAGTCACTGTATTCACTCTATACCTCCCTTGTAGTCACTGTATGCATTCTGTACCCTCTATGTAGTCACTGTATGTACTCTATACCTTTTGCGAACTCACAGCCTGCACTCTATATCTCTCTATCTCAGACATATCTATCTCTCCATCTATGACTCTGATGCGTGATTCTTCTTGGCGGTGACACAATGTTATATGTAAGGGATGACACTGATAAGTGACAACCCTGCCTGCTTGGCATCTTCTTCTATGTTGTCATGAAGCGTCGGCGCTTTTGTGTTATGTCAAACATGATGTGAAGCGGACATCTGAGTATTTAACATTCTGTCCCGGAGAGCGGCGTCCTGACTGAATGATGGACAGGGGGAGGCTGCAAGCACCTTCAATTAATCAGGACTCCATCTTGTCATCAATCACCTCTGTCTGAGAGACGATGATTAATATCAAAGCTCTGGCGGAGATGAACTCATCGCATGACCTCACTTTCCAGAGCATGAATGCTTAACAAGATGGAGCTATTGTGATACAGGTGACAGAACAGCGACAAACAATGACCGTGTGGCCGCCGCTGCGCTCCACGTGAGAAGACCAGTAATCACATAATGGGGCAGATTTATTACACTAGCTGAGGCTGAGGGTATCTGTGGCATCTTACACGGACTAGTCTAACCCTGAACTATCTATTAGTAGAGTCAAAATGACTAGTCAGGCTCCTTACCTGCAAAGCCAAAGCCCTTTCTGCTAGACAACGCCTCCCCGATAAGAGAGGTATCTGAATAATTGTAATGGAAGTCAAGTATGCCAGAATTCTGCAGCATCTGCATTAGTAAATCTGCCCTACTGTATGAACAGAATCTGAGACAACAGTAAAGACTGACACTAGTGCTGGACAGTAGAAGAGGGAAGATGCGGGGGCAGTGATGTAAATGGTATATGGCCGTGATGGTGAACCTAAGGCACGGGTGCCAGAGGTGGCACTCAGAGCCCTCTCTTTGGGCACCCATCTGTGGAACAGATTATAGTGTGTGGGGGCCACCGTGGAGCAAACTGTATTGTGTGGGGACCTGTGTGCAGCAGATTGTACTGTGTGGGGACCACTGTGCTGTAGATTGTACTGTGTGGAGACCACTGTGCTGTAGATTGTACTGTGTGGGGACCACTGTGCAGCAGATTGTATTGTGTGGGGACCACTGTGCAGTAGATTGTACTGTGTGGGGACCACTGTGCAGCAGATTGTACTGTGTGGGGACCCCTGTGCTGTAGATTATACTGTGTGGGGACCACTGTGCAGCAGATTACACTGTGTGGGGACCACTGTGCAGCAGATTGTACTGTGTGGGGACTGCTGTGCAGCAGATTGTACTGTGTGGGGACCACTGTGCTGTAGATTATACTGTGTGGGGACCGCTGTGCAGCAGATTGTACTGTGTGGGGGTCACCGTGTAGCAAATTGTACTGTGTGGGGACCACTGTGCAGCAGATTGTACTGTGTGAAGGCCACAGTGGAGCAGAAAGCTCTATAAAGCCCCATTCACATGACCATATTTTGCAGGTCTGTAATTGTGTGCAATTGTGGATCCGCACATTATTAAGGTTAAATTGCCGTGTTGACACTTTGTGATAAATTAGTGGATTTTGGGTTGCAGTTTGAGCACTCGGTCTCTAAAAGATCCGCCACCACTGGTATATGGCATTCTAACAATGGGAAAGGACCATCAGGGTCTATCCCCAGCATGTGTATCCTAAGATAACTCAGCTCCTGCCTTCATACTCACGCGGTATCATCCAGAATCTGTACTCACCATTCTTTGCTGGGAGGACATCATGTTGTCCCAGTCAGCGTCAGCCTGCATGTTGTTGACAAGTGACGTCAATTCCTCAGGATGAGATTTGTTATGTAGGAGGGTGTGGAGGGGAAGGTGGCCACCAAGGTGCTGCTCGTCCGAGTCCTCTTTTTCCCGTGAAGACAGGTCTCCTCCAGATAACTCCTCCTCTCCATCAGCCTTACAGGTGAATGGAGAGGTGGCGGGTTTGGACGACATCCTTCTGTGAAGTGACAAGAGAAGGGGCATTAGATCCACACCTACTACTACTGGTACCGCGATTCATCTACGACTGCTGACAACCAGCCTGTATATCATGTCTGACAGGTTGTCACCACCCTGTACTCTATATAAACCATTCACACAGGTGTCGTGACCTATAACAGGTATTTCCGTGCTGATCTCGTGGTCACTGATTTCTCGGGGAGATGTCCTGTGACTACCCCTGGCCTCCGTGCTGTAGCCATATTACTAGGACGTGAGGTGCAGAGAACTATCAAAGTCTTTCAAAGCAGCAAATGGCGTCTAATTTCTGTATTTTTTTAGACTCACGTCTTCAATTAATCATAATTTGTTGGTTTGAAAAAAAATCAAACCCGGCGTTCAATAATTTATCTCATTTTCCTGCATGAATCCCCTTCCACATCAATGCGTCTCCCGCTTATACTTATCGTCAGGGGACGGCATAAAAGCGGATTTCGTCTTATTTTATTGATTACAACGGAGCTTTATTTCACAGTCGCTGCATTAATAACAGCGGCCACAAAATAAGAGAAACACGTTAAATTTTAAAGCGTCTTCTCTGCATCTTGTTCAAATGTTTTATTTAATGGCTGGAAACTCATTAGTAAAATTACACTTAATAAATTAATACATCTTCAGATGAAGGTCTCCAAATGTGCTGCCGAAGCCGCAGCAAACAGAATCATTACTGCGAGACGACCCAGAAACAACACAATCTGCACGGAGAAAGTTTCTACACGTGAAAGTTATTGTCGGAGAAACCAAAGTTGTAGAACGTCTGTGTTATATCACCTTTATCTGGAGAGCGGTGATGTCACCGCCTGTATAGTGTAATGTATATCTGGAGAGTAGTGATGTCACCTCCTGTATAGTGTAATGTATATCTGGAGAGCGGTGATGTCACCTCCTGTATAGTGTAATGTATATCTGGAGAGCTGTGATGTCACCTCCTGTATAGTGTAATGTATATCTGGAGAGTGGTGATGTCACCTCCTGTATAGTATAATGTATATCTGGAGAGCGGTGATGTCACCTGCCATATAATATCCCTGCTGTAGTGATGTCACCTCCTGTATAGTATAACATATATCTGGAGAGCGGTGATGTCACCTCCTGTATAGTATAACGTATATCTGGAGAGCGGTGATGTCACCTGCCATATAATATCCCTGCTGTAGTGATGTCACCTCCTATACAATATAACTGATAGCTGGAAAGCAGTGAAGTCTCTGCTGTATAATATAACTTACAGGGTGCAGTCAATAACTTAAGTACATTGCACTGACAAGTTAGCAACACAAGTGCACTGTACACATGAGGTCAAACACAAGTGCACTGTACACATGACGTCAAACACAAGTGCACTGTACACATGAGGTCAAACACAAGTGCACTGTACACATGACGTCAAACACAAGTGCACTGCACACATGAGGTCAAACACAAGTGCACTGCATCCACCAGTCAGGAACACAATACTAAATAGACCAAGTGAGGAAGTGCCCCACTGAATCAGGAGCAAACACACACACTGCAGTGAGGAATACAAATACACAGCAGAAAAAGGAGCAAACACAACTACACTGCACGGGTAGGTCAGGTATATACTAGACACACTAAACCAAGAAGTCAGGAATACAAATACACTGCACCGAAGAGGCAGGAACACAGATATACTACACCAACAAGTCCAGAACATAAATACACTGCTTCACTGAGTCACCAACACAGATCGGACAAATCAGAAACACAAGTGACAGCTCCGAGAATTCAGGAGCCATTGTACACTGCACCAATAAGTTGGGAACACAAGTACACTGCATTAAAAATCAAGACTGCAATTACACTGCACTAGAAATCAGAAACACAAATGCACTGCACTGACAAGTCAGCAACACACGAATAGGAAAAACACATTCACACTGCAATGATTTGTCAGAAACTGAACTACACTACAGTGTCGACTTCTAGTGTATTTGTAAAAATACACTGCAATACAAATCAGGAACACAAGTACACAGCACTACAGGTCAGGAACACAAGGACACTGCACTACAGGTCAGGATCACAAGGACACTGCATTACAGGTCAGGAAAACAGATACACTGCACTGCAGATCAGGAACACAAGCACACTGCATTACAGGTCAGGAACACAAGCACACTGCACTAAAGGTCAGGAACACAAGGACACAGCACTACAGGTCAGGAACACAAGTACACTGCACTACAGGTCAGGAACACAAGTACACTGCACTACAGGTCAGGAACACAAGTACACTGCAGTACAGGTCAGGAACACAAGTACACTGCACTACAGGTCAGGAACACAAGGACACAGCACTACAGGTCAGGAACACAGGTACACTGCACTACAGGTCAGGAACACAAGTACACTGCACTACAGGTCAGGAACACAAGGACACAGCACTACAGGTCAGGAACACAGGTACACTGCACTACAGGTCAGGAACACAAGTACACTGCACTAAAGGTCAGGAACACAGGTACACTGCACTACAGGTCAGGAACACAAGCACACTGCACTAAAGGTCAGGAACACAGGTACACTGCACTACAGGTCAGGAACACAAGCACACTGCAGTACAGGTCAGGAACACAAGCACACTGCACTAAAGGTCAGGAACACAAGGACACAGCACTACAGGTCAGGAACACAAGTACACTGCAATACAGGTCAGGAACACAAGTACACTGCACTACAGGTCAGGAACACAAGGACACAGCACTACAGGTCAGGAACACAGGTACACTGCACTACAGGTCAGGAACACAAGTACACTGCACTAAAGGTCAGGAATACAGGTACACTGCACTACAGGTCAGGAACACAAGCACACTGCACTAAAGGTCAGGAACACAGGTACACTGCACTACAGGTCAGGAACACAAGCACACTGCAGTACAGGTCAGGAACACAAGCACACTGCACTACAGGTCAGGAACACAAGGACACTGCACTACAGGTCAGGAACACAAGTACACTGCACTACAGGTCAGGAACACAGGTATACTGCACTACAGGTCAGGAACACAAGGACACAGCACTACAGGTCAGGAACACAGGTACACTGCACTACAGGTCAGGAACACAAGTACACTGCACTACAGGTCAGGAACACAAGTACACTGCACTACAGGTCAGGAACACAAGTACACTGCACTACAGGTCAGGAACACAAGTACACTGCACTACAGGTCAGGAACACAAGCACACTGCACTACAGGTCAGGAACACAGGTATACTGCACTACAGGTCAGGAACACAAGTACACTGCACTACAGGTCAGGAACACAAGTACACTGCCCGAATGAGTTAGGAACACACTGACGGTGACTGAAGAGTTTGGAGGAACAGTGCACTATAAATCAGTTGCACAAGTACAATGCACTGCAGGTCATGAACATAAGTACACTATACGACAAACTAGGAACACAAGTACAATGTCCTAAGAGTCAGGAAGACAATTACAATGTCCTACAGGTCAGGAGCACAAGTAAAATGTACTACGAGTCAGGAAGACAAATACACAGCACTACAAATCAGGAACACTACTACAATGCACCAATATCTAAAACCCAAGTACACTGCCAATGAGTCATTAACACACATACTGTACACTGCACTGAGGAGCCGGGAGTATACTTGTACAAGACGAGTCAAACACACGTACACACCAGGAATCACTTACGCTGATATGAGACTGGATCCCGTGCTCCAGTAACAGCCATTACGCTATAAATGGGACATGTCTGCTGCAGGAAGTCGTCCTGAGAGTTTTCACTTTTAATGGGATGTGATAAAACTTGTCCAAAAGAAACTTAAAAACCTGTCAAGAGAAATGAAAGCAGCTGCGGCGCAGAACAATCCCCAGCGAAATAGCTGAAATTCATGTGCTGCTCACTGGCAGCTGTTCAACAATGATATCTAGGAATTCCCTGCCGTATATCTCAATCTATCCAGAACATGGAGAACACGCAGCTCAAGCTATCTGTCCAGATGAAAGCTGACACACTGCATGCAGTGAGATGGGCCAGTGCACTGTATCCTGCAGGGTCTCCATATCCCTCCCCCCCTATAGATATCACTAGTGATATATGTCCACAATCAGACGTATAAAGTGCTGGTATGGCACCAGAGGAAGGGTATTATTTCTCCAAAAATAGCGCTACTCTGCTCCCTGGTGGTGTCTGGTATTGCAGCTCCAGAGGATAAACCCAAAAAAGATATTTCCCACAATGTTAAATAGTTTTTATGAGAAATCATTTGTACTGTAGAGAATATTTTGTATTTGCCTTGCATGTCATGACAGCAACTGAATGCTATACTGTAACTGGAGAAGGACGGGGAAGACAAACCAGAACGTAAATCACATGGGATCTTGGGGAATGTTGACATTGTCCTGTACTGAGAAGAATAGTGACTACACGTATGAGGCACAGGAATCCCATGTGACATAGATAGAGATAGATAGATAGATAGATAGATAGATAGATAGAGAGATATAGATAGAGAGAGATATAGATAGATAGATAGATAGATAGATAGATAGATAGATAGATGATAGATAGATAGGAGATAGATAATAAATAGACAATGCTCGCAGCCCCCCTACAGCTGTATAAATAAAGGGGTGCGGGGTTGGGTGGGGGCTGGGTGGGTCTCGGTTATTTGTGGCTCCTCAGCCCTAATCCGCCAATAAATTGTTTCCTGCAATTATATAAATAGATAATGATCTCCAATTTGGGAGCGATAATTGAAAATCAAAATTCAGAGCGAAGTTTATAAATGACACCATGAATAGAATCAGTCATGGGAAGATCTCACCTCTGCGTAATGGGGGGCACTGACCCCAGCAGCCCCCTCCTCCCAGACACAGTGCACACAGGCAGGACAAAGGCCTTCTTCTTCTAGGCACGTTACAGGTCACACTTGTAGTAAACATTGCTCAGGTATACGTCTACTTAACAGATGACATGTATATACTACATGACACACACACACACATATATCTTGCTATTAGCAGTTTTCCCCTCGGCAGGCGCTCTCTCTAATCCTCAGTTCTCCTTCAGCTGGTGGCTGCAGATGAGCTGCTATGATGTCTCACATAGAGAGCACATGGAGAAGTCAGGAGATTGAGCATGAACCAGCACTTACTTACTAGTAGCTGCAGCAGCCTCTGTTTGTGACAGTATAGCCCCTCCCCTCTCCATAGGCTTCTATGGGGAGCTGACATCTAATCCCTCTGTGAGCTCACAGGATAGGGAATCAATGTGAACAATTTAGTAGGGGAGGAGGAAGGGGCCTGATAACTTCTAAAATTCAACACTCCTGCCATCTATGCCCCACCTAGTTCTGAAACTTCTGAACCAATCCGTAGAATTAAGGGGTCATACAAGACTAACCCGCACCCCTCCATGTTCTGGCGGAAAGTATCTACAAAGTGCAGCCTAAGTTGCGACAACCAACACCAAAAATACACCGAAACTTTTAAGCCAACTAGCAGTGGTATAATGTTTCCCTACACGATACATCAGACTTACCAAACAGCATCAGACACTGTGATAAACCTGGTGCAGTTTGGGACTGTCTAGTCTAATTTTACACTGTCGAAAACTGAGATACTATTAGTACGTCTGCCCCACTGAGTCTGCGGAGGCCTTCTCCCTTAGAGTTCAGACGTCATACCAACTAATTGACTTCAGAAAGACTCCCATCATCCTCTGTGGTGACGTTGTCTCTTTAGTGACAATTCTCGGCCCTCAGATGCTGCCCCCCTGTGACTGGAGGCGACGAGGCGCCATTTGTACCAGTGACATACCATCAGGAGAACGTCAGAAACTACTTGTTCCGATGAATTTAACAAGTCGTCTTGTGTCGCTGACCGATCACTAACAAGATAGCAGAGACAACGGGAACGGCGACGGTGGCAGAAGCCAGAAGTGCGCAACGTGAACGCATTTCATGTTTTTAAGGACACAACATCTCCCAGGAATACAGATCCAGACGCAGCGACGAGACTTCACATCCCAGATCTGCAGCCGTCAATTTCACTCCATAATTTACAGCGCTGCTGCGAGAGGATGTTAAGTGACTGCACCACAAGTCACAATGATTATGTGGAACATCTCCCGCTAAAAAGACGACGCGGCTGCGCCACTGAACACGAGCCGCTTGAAAGACTGTTCCGGAAAATAATTTGTAGGGACTCTTAAGGGAGGTATCCATTATTTAACGCCTCGTCCCATTATCTGCAAGAAAGAGAATCACCAGGCGTCTTTGTAGAGCTCGACAATTGCAAGTTCCGAGGATTTTTTTTTCTTTAAATTCCATTATTTTTTTTCATTAACTGTTTCACTGCTGGTGGCTAATCTGCTCAGTGCAGACAAGAAACCTCCTAAAGTCAACTAGAAAGGAATGCACTCTACCTGTGTAACAAGGATTAGAGGGGGAGGAGCTCTACCTGTACAACAGGGATTAGAGGGGGAGGAGCTCTACCTGTATAACAAGGATTAGAGGGGGAGGAGCTCTACCTGTACAACAGGGATTAGAGGGGGAGGAGCTCTACCTGTATAACAAGGATTAGAGGGGGAGGAGCTCTACCTGTACAACAGGGATTAGAGGGGGAGGAGCTCTACCTGTACAACAGGGATTAGAGGGGGAGGAGCTCTACCTGTATAACAAGGATTAGAGGGGGAGGAGCTCTACCTGTACAACAGGGATTAGAGGGGGAGGAGCTCTACCTGTATAACAAGGATTAGAGGGGGAGGAGCTCTACCTGTACAACAGGGATTAGAGGGGGAGGAGCTCTACCTGTATAACAAGGATTAGAGGGGGAGGAGCTCTACCTGTACAACAAGGATTAGAGGGGGAGGAGCTCTACCTGTATAACAAGGATTAGAGGGGGAGGAGCTCTACCTGTACAACAAGGATTAAAAGGGGTGGAGCTCTACCTTTACAACAAGGATTAGAGGGGGAGGAGCTCTACCTGTACAACAAGGATTAGAGGGGGAGGAGCTCTACCTGTACAACAAGGATTAGAGGGGGAGGAGCTCTACCTGTATAACAAGGATTAGAGGGGGAGGAGCTCTACCTGTACAACAGGGATTAGAGGGGGAGGAGCTCTACCTGTACAACAAGGATTAGAGGGGGAGGAGCTCTACCTGTACAACAAGGATTAGAGGGGGAGGAGCTCTACCTGTATAACAAGGATTAGAGGGGGAGGAGCTCTACCTGTACAACAGGGATTAGAGGGGGAGGAGCTCTACCTGTATAACAAGGATTAGAGGGAGAGGAGCTCTACCTGTACAACAAGGATTAGAGGGGGAGGAGCTCTACCTGTACAACAAGGATTAGAGGGGGAGGAGCTCTACCTGTACAACAAGGATTAAAAGGGGTGGAGCTCTACCTTTACAACAAGGATCAGAGGGGGAGGAGCTCTACCTGTACAACAAGGATTAGAGGGGGAGGAGCTCTACCTGTACAACAAGGATTAGAGGGGAGGAGCTCTACCTGTACAACAAGGATTAGAGGGGGAGGAGCTCTACCTGTACAACAAGGATTAGAGGGGGAGGAGCTCTACCTGTATAACAAGGACTAGAGGGGGAGGAACTCTACCTGTATAACAAGGATTAGAAGGGGTGGAG
The DNA here is from genome assembly GCF_031893055.1 of Leptodactylus fuscus. Lineage (NCBI taxonomy): Eukaryota > Metazoa > Chordata > Amphibia > Anura > Leptodactylidae > Leptodactylus > Leptodactylus fuscus. Next base: position 9,314,769 of record NC_134271.1, on the reverse strand, counting down.
CTCTACCTGTACAACAAGGATTAGAGGGGGAGGAGCTCTACCTGTACAACAGGGATTAGAGGGGGAGGAGCTCTACCTGTATAACAAGGCTTACAGGGGGAGGAGCTCTACCGTACAAAAAGGATATAAGGGGGAGGAGCTCTAGCAATATGATACTGATTACAGGGAGAGGAGCTCTACCTTTACAACAAGGATTACAGAGGGAGGAGATCTACTGTACTGGTATGCACGGATTACAGGGGGAGGAACTCTACCTGTACAACAAGGAATACAAGAGGAGGAACTCTACCAGGATGACAGCTATTATATGGGTTGCACCAACACCTGTATGATATTAATGACAGGGGGAGGTGCTCTACACTTATGACAGTAATTAAAGGAACAAAAGCTCTACCTGTATGACAATTATTAAAGGGAGAGGAGCTCTACCTGTACAACAATGATAATAGGGGGAGAAGCTTTACCTGTATGACGATTACAGGGAAAGGAGCTCTACCTGTATGATAGAGATTACAGGGGGAGGAGCTCTATGTGTATGACAGGGATTACAGAGGGAGGAGCTCTATGTGTATGACGGGGATTACAGGGGGAGGAGCTCTATGTGTATGACAGGGATTACAGGGGGAGGAGCTCTATGAATGACAGGGATTACAGGGGGAGGAGCTCTATGTGTATGACAGGGATTACAGGGGGAGGAGCTCTATGTGTATGACAGGGATTACAGGGGGAGGAGCTCTATGTGTATGACAGGGATTACAGGGGCAGAAGCTCTATGTGTATGACAGGGATTACAGGGGGAGGAGTTCTATGTATATGACAGTGATTACAGGGGGAGGAGCTCTCTCTCTCTACAACCTGTGTTTACAGGGGAAGAGGTCAAAATAAGAAGGCATTTACTTATTATGTGAAATAAACGATTTCCATTTATGGAGTTCTGCACATACATTTTTTCCCGTCTTCATGTTCTCCCTCCTCTATATGCTTCCTCCTTTTATCTCTTCCTCCTTTCTTCTTTTCTCAAATTCACTTCCTTTTCCTCTCATCTCCTCGTTTCTTCATCTGCTTCCTCATCTAATTTCCTCTCCCTTTTTCTCTACCTTCCTTCATATGCGCTGACCTTCTCTTCCTCCCTTCATCTCCTCTCCTCTCATCCTACTCCCTTCATGTCCTCTCTCCTCCATCTCTTCCTCCCTTCATCTCTTCCTTTCCTTTGATCCTATTGTGCCTCATACTACAAATAAAACTGATAAATATATAAAGCAATCTTCTCTGTGTTCCAAGAGATCATCCATGACCACCTCCTCACTGTCCTGTGTCTGACTGCAAGACAACTGGCTGCAGCAGGAGCCTCCCCCCTCTGTCCTATAGTAACATAGTAGATAAGGTTGGATACAGACACAAGTTCATCAAACCCAACCTATAAACCTATTGAGTTAATCAAAATAGTATATCCCAACACCCTCATAAGGTCTCCAGCCCGCCCTCTTGACTCAGATCCATACCCTTGCACATTCTACCACCAAAGATGGAGCGGATCAGCAAGAGATTAACCCTGTGTTCTCAGCAGGATTTCTGCAAGACTGTTTATGACCGGAACAGTCAGATAACGCCGCGGTAAGACAGTGAGGACAGAAATATCCTCTACTTCCTTCCAGGAATCTGTCATATTACATAAAAATTTCAAGACCTGTTCATCAATTATGATGAGGATTATCGAGGTCTGTGTCTGTGTCGTGACGTCACCGCACTATAATCTGCTGCAACCATTCGGGTGGATTCAAGGAATAAGATATTTCTTAGAAGTGTTATCAAAAGCGACACATTTACTGAAATTCAACCCAATAAAACATGACAAACAATACATTCTACAACAAGTAGACAGGACAACGCTCCGCTGTGCCGTGCCGCGCTCCAGGTGCGGCCTCCGTGTGGACAAACATTCCTTTCAGGCCATTTTCCAATAAATAACATGCAGCTATGAGGAAAGTGCAGGGAGATATATTTGCAGCTGACAGGTAACACAATACATCACCGCACAGGCTCATTAACATTATGGAGGAACAGTAAATTAGACTTTTATTCAGCCGCATATTAAGGTTTTAATGGAAAAACTGGAATAAAAAAAAAACACAATGATGTCAATGTTTCCAGTTGGGTCTAAGAGTAGAGTCATGTGGAGCTTAAATGGCTGCTCTGTCCTACAACGTGTCCCAGACGAGGGAACGCCGCCACCGAAAACCCCACAAAGTGAAACAGATCTATGTGTCCAGCCATAAAACCTCCTCTGTGCAGTGAACAACATATAGAAAGGCACGTGATATAATGTAGAGCCATATAATAATAATAATTTACAATCTAATAATAATAACATATAACATCATAAAAAGCAGAGTAATATCATTTATAATGTAGAGTAAAATAATATAATGTCATGTAAATACAGAACATAACACAAAATGCAATATAGTATAAAATTATATAAAACACAATATAACGTAGAGTAATATAATATACAACATAGTGTAATATAATATAGAAAATGATATAATGCAGTGTAATATCATACAACATAATATCAAGTCGTGTGATATAGAAGGAAGTGTAAAATAATATAAAACAAATAACTTCATTCAGTATAAAATATACAACACAATATAATATAGCACACAATATACATATAGATCACATAATAAAATAGACATAATACAATTTGGTATAGGAATATATAATGTAACGTAGTGTAATATAATATACAACATAACATAATGCCCTGTAATAAATATATAATATACTGTAGTGTAATATATAATTATAATATATATTATATAATGAGCTGTAGCTATATATTGCATAATATTATGTAATGTAGTTTAATATAATATACAGCAATGTATTGTAGTGAAATTTAAGAAAAATCTACAATATAAAATACAATGCAGTGTAATATAATATACAACATAACGAGATGTAATGTAATACTATATACTGTATATACTCGAGTATAAACCAAGTTTTTCAGCACAGTTTTTAAAAATTTTAAATAAATAAAAGTTGTAAATCCCTCCTTTCCCTAGAATACATATAAAAGTAGAAATTTACTGTGAAACATATACACATTAGATATCTCTGTGTCTAAAAGTGCCCGGTCTACAGAATATAGGGGATCTGCAGTGCTCCTGTTCTGTCGGGAAGGGGTTAATAGGAGCACTGCAGATACCCTATATTCAGCCAGACTGAATTCCAAGTGGGGAAAAACAATCGTCAAGCTCAGGGAAGGGGCAGACAGACAACAAAAACACCCCCTCCCCTTCCCCAGAAACTACTACACCCAAAAACTCCGACCATTTTAATTTTTGAAATTTTCCAGTAGCTGCTGCATTTCCCCCCCCCCCTAGGCTTATACTCGAGTCAATAAGTTTTCCCAGTTTTTGTGGTAAAATCAGGGGCCTCGGCTTATATTTGGGTCAGCTTATACTCGAGTATATACGGTATGTAGTATAATTTAATATACAATAGAATGTAGTAAAATACAGTAAGCTGTGATACAAAGCAATATAATGTAGTGTAGTGTCATCTATAAGATATACTATATTTTAGTGTAATATGGTACAACAATATAGTGTACTACCATATAAAATATTATAATATATTGTAATGTATAATATCATATACTCTATGGTAGAATAATATGTAACATTACAATGTAAAGCAATAGAATATACTAGAACATAAAAAAAAAACAATGTAGTGTAATGTATAATTGAATATGTAATACCCTAGAGTAATATAGAATATGTAATGTAATAAATGTGATGTTATATAGTGTACTGTAATAAAGTACAAAAATACTATAAGATAGTAGACTGTAATGTAAACTATCACATACTATAATGCGGTGTAATATGTAATATCATGGATTATAATTGTATTATTATAATGTATAATTAAATATAAGGTAATATAAAATTATGTAGTATGAGCTATAATGTAACATAACACTATGATGTAATATACCGTAATATAATATTATATACCATAGCACAATCTAAAAACAAAAACCTCAAAACTTTATCAATTCACTGCTCAGACAATGACACAATTATAATAGTATAATATCACACGTCATTATGACATGAGATTACACAACCAAAGTCTTACTGAAACTTTACATACAATTGGAGGAACTTTTTATATCGGGGTGTATTACTGTGGCCGCTTTTCCTGCCTCCCCGGGACTATTTTTGGTGGACAGGTTCATGGTTGGGGATAAAACATATAAAAGTCTTGTCTGTCATTTTATCACAGTGTTGGATATCTCTCAGCATTCAGCACTCTATAGACACTGGGAACGGCGCCAGGTTCTGCTGACAGGTTTCTAGAGACGTTTTCTGCACAAGTGGAGGAAGGATTGAGAATGATAGGTAATGAGGACAAGGGGAACCAGCAACGTACGATGGAGCAAGGGAAAAGGAAGGGACAAGGGGACTTTATACTATGACTAATAGACTCTATACATAGAGCACTACAACCACTGACCGACCACCGAACATGACCACAATATTATACACTATATAGAGAACTACAATCCCCAACTACAATACTATAAGATAACAACAAAAATGTGAGTGTGAGAGGGAAGTGAATGAGTGGAGCATGTGAGTATAGTGTGTAAGGGAGTGCGGTGTCTGCGAAGGGCATGTGAGGGAAGAGTGTGGTCCGAACGTGTGAGGGAAGTGACCGGAGTGTGTGAGGCAAGAGAGTGAGTGGAGTGTATGAGGGAAACACATGAGTGGAGCATGTGAGGGAAATGCGAGTGGAGCATGTGAGGAAAACATGTGAGTGGAGCATATGAGAGAAATGTGAGTGGAATGTGTGAGTTGAGCATATGAGGGAAACGAGTGAGTGGAGCGTGAGGGAAACGTGTGAGTGGAGTGTGTGAGGGAAATGTGAGTGGCGCGTGTGAGGGAAATGTGAGTGGAGCTTATGAGTGAAACGTGAGTGGAGCGTGTGAGGGAAACGTGTGAGTGGAGCGTGTGAGGGAAATGTGAGTGGAGCGTGTGAGGGAAACATTAGGGAAACGTGTGAGTGGAGCATGTGAGGGAAACTTGAGTGGAGCATGCGAGGAAATTGTGGGAGTGGGGCATGAGAAGAAAGCGTGTGAGGTAAGTGTGTGAGTGAATAGTGTGAAGCAAGTGTGTGAGCAGTCTGCGTGATGTAAGATTATCAGCAGGAGGGACATTTCGGGCCTCCAGACATTGTCAGCTATATTTAGGCGTCCTGAGCGGGGATCAGGTTCTCAGTACACAGCGACATTCCCCTCGCCGCTCTGACATGTCTGCCCCCTGTGCCCGGCTTATACACACACAGATACCCAGGGACCAGGACCTTTCACCTCAACACGAACACTGGATAACACCAAAAATGGCGCCATCTTTTATAAGTCACATGTCTCAGTAGATCAATATGCAACTTGGCCCCATGGCCCCCATATGGACGAGTGACAATCACAGCCTTGTGCAGGGGACACAGACAATATGGGATCACAGATAACACACTGAAGAAGGCCTAACATACATCAGATACACGTCTGAGAAATCAGAGCTGCAGTGTAAAGCATGGGGGAAGTTACTTTTGAAACAGAGTCTTGTTCAGTCTCTCGTTGACTGTGACGCGAAACATTGTTATGAAACTGCAGCTATGTAGACATACACCAAGAAACAAAAGAAGCACTCACAGACCCACCACGCGTTCCAGACGCCATACGTACGGCGCATAACCTGCTACTTACTGACTGGCTCCTCCAAGTCCATATAAACAAGTGAACAATGTGCTGTTATATACGGCTACACGAGACACCTACTGTATTATCCATACCTCTCTGACTACCTCTCATAGCATCCCTCATTCTTCCTAAATTTTCCTGGGGATGAGACACTACAGATAAAACATTGGTACAAAACTTCTGCTGTGAAATTCCACTGGTGTATAAAAACAGCATAAATCACCCTCATCCCTGTTATATATAATGCACTGCATTGATATGTAAAAACAGCTGGAGAGAGTGAAACACCTGACACCCAGGTGTGACCCGACACCCGTATTTCCCTTGAGAACTGTTGCGCAAGAGCAGGACATGGAGCGCGTCCTGATCCTGAGATATATTATAGTCCAGAGTCATTGTATGTGTCAGGAAAGAGCTGCTGCAGGTGATAAAACTGTGTCAGGAGAAGGTGCTGAAGGAGATAGGATTGGTCTCAAGACAGGGTGCTGCAGGTGTGGTGCTAGGACTGATGTCAGGACAGGGTGCTGCAGTGTTAGGATTGATGTCAGGACAGGGTGCTGCAGTGTTAGGAATGATGTCAGGATAGGGCTGCTGCAGGTGTCAGGATCTGTACCAGGGGGTATTAGGACTGATTTCAGGACAGGACTGCTGCAGGTGCTAGAATTGGTGTCAGGGTTGTGCGAGGAAGTTGTCAGGATTGGTCTCAAGATGACTGCTGCAAGTGCCGAGTTTGGTGTCAGGACGGGGCTGCTGCAAGTGCTAGAATTGTTGACAGGATGGAGTGCTTCAGGTATTAGAATTGAGGTCAGGAAAAGGTTGCTGCAGGTGCTAGATTTGGTGTCAGGGCAGGGAGATGAAGTTGTTAGGATTGGTCTCAACATGGCTGCTGCAAGTGTCGGGTTTGGTGTCAGAAATGGGCTGCTGCAGGAGTCAGGACTGGTGTCAAAACAAGCTGCTGCATGTGTTGCAATTGGTATCAGGACAGGGTTGCTGCACATGTTGGGGAACTGATGTTAGGACATCACACTGTCCCTCCATCTTCCTGCCTGCTGTTTCCCCTCACCCCTGGCCACCCCCATCACCCCAGCTGCCCCCCAAACCTCCTGCCTCCTGTTCTCCCATCTTTCTGCCTGCCTCCCCATTCTTATGCCTGCTACCCCCCCCCCCCCCATCCTCCTAATCGCTCCCCACAATGCACTTATTAATATCTGATTAGATAGTCCCAGGAAATCAATCCCGCCAGCAATCGGCTAAAAATAATCTCTGCTAAATATAAACTAATAATCACTAATTGGACGGATGAGAAACGTTACAATGGAAACGAGACGAGAGAAAATCCAAAAGGAAAACCGACACAGCGTGCACCACAGGCCATAATCTCTGCACTGACCAGAATCTGTAATCTCTACACCCAACACAGATTATAATCTCATAATACCCAGAATTGATCACAGCATGTACTCTCTGTACTGACCACAGCATGTAATCTCTGTACTGACCACAGCATGTAATCTCTGTACTGACCACAGCATGTAATCTCTGTACTGACCACAGCATGTAATCTCTGTACTGACCACAGCATGTAATCTCTGTACTGACCACAGCATGTAATCTCTATACTGACCACAGCATGTAATCTCTATACTGACTACAGTATGTAATCTCTATACTAACCACAGTATGTAATCTCTGTACTGACCACAGCATGTAATCTCTGTACTGACCACAGCATGTAATCTCTATACTGACCACAGCATGTAATCTCTATACTGACTACAGTATGTAATCTCTATACTAACCACAGTATGTAATCTCTGTACTGACCACAGCATGTAATCTCTGTACTGACCACAGCATGTAATCTCTATACTGACCACAGCATGTAATCTCTGTACTGACCACAGCATGTAATCTCTATACTGACCACAGCATGTAATCTCTATACTGACCACAGCATGTAATCTCTATACTGACCACAGCATGTAATCTCTATACTGACTACAGTATGTAATCTCTATACTAACCACAGTATGTAATCTCTATACTGACCACAGCATGTAATCTCTATACTGACCACAGCATGTAATCTCTATACTGACCACAGCATGTAATCTCTATACTGACCACAGTATGTAATCTCTATATTGACCACAGCATGTAATCTCTATACTGACTACAGTATGTAATCTCTATACTAACCACAGTATGTAATCTCTATACTGACCACAGCATGTAATCTCTATACTGACTACAGTATGTAATCTCTATACTAACCACAGTATGTAATCTCTATACTGACCACAGCATGTAATCTCTATACTGACCACAGCATGTAATCTCTATACTGACCACAGCATGTAATCTCTGTACTGACCACAGCATGTAATCTCTGGACAGTACATATTATATAATCTCTGCACTGACCACAGTATGTAATCTCTGTACTGACCACAATATGTAATCTCTGTACTGACCACAATATGTAATCTCTGTACTGACCACAATATGTAATCTCTATACTGACCACAGCATGTAATCTCTGTACTGACCACAGCATGTAATCTCTGTACTGACCACAGCATGTAATCTCTGTACTGACCACAGCATGTAATCTCTATACTGACCACAGCATGTAATCTCTATACTGACTACAGTATGTAATCTCTATACTAACCACAGTATGTAATCTCTGTACTGACCACAGCATGTAATCTCTATACTGACCACAGCATGTAATCTCTATACTGACCACAGCATGTAATCTCTATACTGACTACAGTATGTAATCTCTATACTAACCACAGTATGTAATCTCTGTACTGACCACAGCATGTAATCTCTATACTGACCACAGCATGTAATCTCTATACTGACCACAGTATGTAATCTCTATACTGACTACAGTATGTAATCTCTATACTGACCACAGCATGTAATCTCTATACTGACTACAGTATGTAATCTCTATACTGACTACAGTATGTAATCTCTGTACTGACTACAGTATGTAATCTCTATACTGACCACA